>NW_011356221.1:261405-330041 GCF_000735185.1 Notothenia coriiceps
TACTTTATTGATCCCAATCTGAGAAATGTTTGTGTTGCAGCAGCATAACAAGAAAAACAAAATATAAGTTACTATATATACAAAAGTATGTGAGGGATGGAATATTAAATTGAATATAAATGTAAAATGTACATGTGATTTTACGTCCAAGAGAAGCTATGGAGCAGAGTTACTCTGCCAGCCAGAGGTGATTTGTTATTAGTTCAATATGTCAAACTGATTTCCCTGACTACAATCTTTAGTTACATTGTGAAAACGTTATGCTGCTTGTACTAATAAGACTTATCATATAAGCCACACAGGTTTTAATAGGATGTATTCATTATCTTTACTTATGTTGCGGTTCTTTTCAGCAGCGCCATCTCTAAAACGGCGACTACAGTCACTACCCATCATTTACATTTCACCGTGACATGGACAAAAATGTAACATCAGCTTACCTCATAGCACGAATCCAGACTCTCCTTTGGGAAACATTGGCCGGGAAACGATAGAACGAGCACGTTCCATGCGAATACCTGTGGCTGCAACCCGGAGCAAAGCAACAAACCATTGCGTAGCTAACTAGTAGCGCTAGCTTTAGCTAACGTTAGCTAACGAAACGAACTGCCGAGTAAAATTGGAAAACGCTGGTAATTAATTGTTCTATAATTTTTACAACTACGGTGTTAAAAAAGACAATTTCAAAAATACAGATTCTAATGGTCAGATATATATATACAGATACTAAAGATATGCATTTACTTGCTTTCAAGCAGAACACAGGGGAAAACAAACTTAGCGGGAGTGTTTACGTGTTCTGCGTAATGACGTACAACGGCCTCGACAATTTCTGTAGTCCTATTCAGCCACTCGGTAACAACCATCGTTTTTCAGACACGTAAACTCTTCAAAAATCCCCAGTGGGGTCACTGCTGATGTATTTAATGTCGTAGAACAAAACGTCAATTACCTCTTAAATTTGTGTCAACCACAGACCTTATTTCGAGCTATTTTCCAAAACCCTATGGAAAAAATGCATTGCTTTTTGAGGAAGGAACCGGAAGTGCTAAAAATGCTAACTTACTTCCGGGTTTTACGACGCGTCACTGCGGCTCTCTATTAAATACCCCATTGAATTATGACTGAAGATTGTCAGCTTTCTTCCTCTCCCTTGTTGTTCCTCGATACGTAAAGGCTGCAGCACCGTTGACAACTTCTCTCTACATATCAAACATACCGGTAAACCAGCATCGTTTGCTGTGAAAGCATATAACTCTGTCCACACAGAATTAAATCCTGTGTTCCTCCGTTACTTTTCTTTGATTTATCCATAGTTCGCTCATCGAGCCGGGGGTCAGGTTATTCACCCGCAGGAAAAGGCGCTCGTGCGGGACCGTAGCAGGATGTGATGCATATTTTAGTTGACCTAATTAAAACCGTTTTGTTTTTTGTTTATGTGTCACAGTATCACCTCAAAATACAAGATACGAAACATTTTCAGCCATGCAACAAAATATAAATAGTCCTAAAAATACTTTTATTTTATTTCCTTCTTATTTTTGTCTAAGTTCAAGGGAGCCAGAGCAGAGGGTTTAAAGGGCCGCGGGTTGCCGACCCCTGCTTTAAACGGAAGATCCCCATAGGCCCCGCCCACTCGATAGGGAGGATTATTTTCACATCAATGCGGGAATCTAAAATTATCATCGCAATAGCAATTGGATTATTTATGCACCTCTAGCAAAGGGCATCACTATAAGCAACATCTTCTAAATGACTCTGAACCGCCTCTCTGATATGGTAGCTACAGTAGGTATAGCCTTGAATCACAGTTTGTCCTCTCAAATAGCTTAATGGGGTTGATTGGTCCAATAGCATGCAAGATTAGCCGTGGTCAGACACACGCACACACTGACATCCTTTCTCAATACAGGATCTCCTGGCCGAGATAATGATAAAACCAAACAAGGAGTTACCAGTCCAGAGTCACATGAGAGCACATCTAATGATACATATTGGCAACTCTGACGAAAATAATAATAGAGCCTGAAACACACACTTCGAAGCCAGAAACACACAGAAATCCTATATTTAAAACCTAGAGGCTTTTTGGGGGGTTGACAGGAATGAGTGTTTACCAGGGCAGTTTTGGCAGTGCGGCCTGCACAGTGGATTATAATGAAACAGGCTCTAATTAGAAACTTGCTCTCACCTTTTGTGTACACACACACAAACACACACACACCTCACTTAGTGTTTTCCATCTCAATTACATTACAAGTTAGTGCAGAGTGATATCTCGCTGTGTCAGCTGTACGGCAGCATGAACACATGTGGCCAAAGCTACAGAGACGTATAGCTCAACCCTTCAACAAACTACCTGCTTTAGTTTTGTCATTTTGTCATGTCAGATGTTTCATTACATTTCATGAAAAATATCAACCTTGTCTCTGTCCAGCCTGGCATGCTGGTTCTCAAGACATTTTCTGTTTTTGGATAATAATGCTTCTCACAAAGTCAAAACGATAGACCACCTTGCGATGAGATCACACTTAAGACATCCCCAAATTGTTTCAAGGATGTTTCTAAGGGTGGAAAAAGGCCCCTTCCAAACTGTATGCACCCTTATTTTAGAGCACACCCATCTTAAATGTATGCCTTCATTTAAATCTTAACTACACATCTTTTCATAACGGTAAATCAGGCCAGTGAAGTGTGGAGGGGCACCATGAACATTTGGAAACGTAACCTCTTTAGTGAACTTACCTAAACATATGTTAAATGCATTTCTGCTCGAAATATGGGGCAGGCCAAGATACGCAGAAAATGCGGCGGGAATCGCCTGTTAATAAAATGTGCACCGTTAAAAAGAATTTTCGCAAAAGCGTTATTATAGCGTTTGCTTTGCCAGCCCTCTTATTTACACATCCAGTAGACATGGAGCCAGATTGCCATTGATTTGGAGTCATTCTGGATGCTGTGCGGAATGAAAAGCCCATTGAGGCAAAGTAGAATGTTGTGATATTTGGATATCTATTTGCAATATTAAATTGATTAATTGAATGATTTTGTCTAAATACAGGACTACACAGAAACGGAGCGACTGCTGAGTCCCAACAATGTCAACCAGGAAGCGTTGCTCTCCTACGCCCGTGAAGCAGCAGACTTTGGCACAAACTACCAGCTTCCATCCCTTGACTTCGCCATCAACCACTACGGGCAGCAGGATGTTGCCATGTTTGACTTCACCAGCATGTACGCCTCGGAAAATGCCGCCCTGATCAGAAAGAAACACGGACACCAGCTGCTGGTCTCTCTGGTGGGAGACAGTCTGCTGGAGGTACGAGGCGCAGCGACTGTTGTTGTCATGTTTGATACTCTGGCTTCTGCTGACGTCATGTTCTCTGCTTTCAGCCCTTCTGGCCGATGGGAACAGGCTGTGCTCGGGGCTTCCTGGCAGCCTTCGACTGTGCCTGGATGGTGAGGGGCTGGGCCCAGGGCAGGAGTCCCCTGGAGATCCTGGCTGAGAGGTGTGTGGGCTTAAGGTTAACTTCCTGCAGTTGTCACTTGTCAGGGTGTCATGTGGAGGCAGAGCAAGGTGGACCCAAATGCAGGACGAAGGATGAAATGAAAAATACCTTTTTAAGTGCGGGTCAGGGCAGGGTAAGGCAAAACTGAACAGGACTTTCACAGTCGACAAACAACAATCAAAGATCTTACAAACACCAACAGAAAACCAGAACTTAAACACATGCAGAACTAATCAAAGGACAAGACACAGCTGGGCAGGGCAGGAGGTGAACAGAGACAGGAAGTAAAAACAGACATCACACAAGGGGTGAAGACTTTTCAAAATAAAACAGGAAACAGACAGATTGTGACACAGGGGTTCAATTGGAATGTGTGATGTGCGGGCAGGGGGACTATCTATGATGCCCATGTGTACATTAGGTGTATATGAATGTTATTACACAGCAAAACAAAGGGACTCATGTTTCAAGATGGGTCACCATTTTGAACTTTAATGTCACCGTTGATCATGGTAATTTAATTTAATTGTGGGTGTCAGTAGTCAAATAAAGCAGTCTGGATATGTTTGGTTAATGTACCAGTGATGTCGGTTTTACTTTAAAGGTCATTGTTTATAGTTTTAAAAGCAACTTGTTGTGGTGTTTGGTTGGCCTCAGTGTTTGCTTTCTTTATACATATTGTTGCAGTATGTTTTGCAGTATCTGACGGGTATATATTGTTCTCAGGGAGAGTATCTACCGTCTGCTGCCTCAGACCACCACAGAGAACATCAGTAAACACTTTGAACAGTACGCCATTGACCCTGCCACCCGCTACCCCAACCTTAACTCCAGCTGTGTGCGCCCACACCAGGTCAGTCCTACACTTTATATACTCACACTTTATTTGTATCATATATGTTACAAAAAGGGTAGATGAAAAAACTAGGAATTAAATAAGATGGCTAGAGTCACAAAAACTGTATCCTTAGGTGCTTTTATTAACAGCCAAAATGCTGAAAGAACACAAAGTAACAAGGATCACGTACAGCAAATAGAAAGAAAACAAACCTCAATATATATTTACAGTTCGAATAAATATAACTGGTACCTCTCTGCTCTACAGCCACAGTCAGACTCACCTCAAAACACTTGTGGCCAGAGGTTTATATATGTTAAGCTCCTCCCCATAGGACAATCCACTATTTATACCCTTAATTACTGTTATTCTTATCTACAAACATATTCAAAATGTAGTTCAAACTAATTAAACATAATAAATCAAATAGGTCAACATATTCTACATTTCTGACCACAGAAGCCTTAAACAATAACACTTTTACACTTGTAAGAAAATTGTCACCCGTGCCCATGCACTACATGGTATGCTCCAATTGAGCACAGGGGTTTCCACTGATTGAGCCTCTACTTAAGACTGCAGTATCTGTTGCTCTGTTTGGACTTCACAACCTTGAACGAGAGGGTAAGCAGGTTGCTTTGGCACAGCATTGTTATGTATGACTTCAAATAAAGCTGTCTTGAACAAATAATGATGTTTTATTTCATCTCCAGCAAAGTTATTAATGTGTTTCCCTCAGTGTGCCTTTTATCATGCCCCTATGCCAACTGTGATGAAGGTGTCTTCTTCACAGTATATAAGTATATAAAGTGCTGATGCCTTTGCACATAACACTTGCATTTGATTAAAGACCGATATAAAAGGAAAACAACAAAAAACAAATGTGGATCTTCCTTTAAAAAAATAATATTGGATTAAACTCTTTTATTTGATTGATAAAGAACAGTTTTCTATTATTGTGCATGCTAGATCTGGGATGTTACTCATATGTTTTTAAAGTGGCACATACCTAAAATAAACTCAACAATGACTTAGAAATGCTACTGTGGTTTAAAGCAGCAAGCTCAGACATGGTTTTTGAACTGATTCTTCTACAAATTCTGCATTGTGATCAACAGCTAGTACTTAATATTTTTGATCAACTATATAGCAAAGTGTTCCCACCTTTCCTGTGAGATTTGGGTCAACTGCAAATCCTATAAATCCTTCTGTTTGCTTTTACAAGTGTCTCTGTTATTGTGTTTCCAACATTTTCTATCTTTTCCTATCTTTCTCTCTATCGCCCCTATTTGGTTCTTTCAGGTGCGTCACCTGTTCATTGATGGCCAACAAGACTCATGTCGCATGGAAAGAGGACCCACACGTAGATCAGCGAACTTGTCCAAAATAGGTGAGATGCAAAATATCTATTGTCTATTTTCACAAAACCCTAACCACAAATTCTTGATAGATGACTGACACATTGAGTCTCATGCTGGAGGAAAATGAGAGTGAAATAATATATTGTTGAGGAATACAAAAATGTGTAAATAGTATTTCTTAAGACAGTAAAATGTGTCAGAATAGAGAATCAGAAAGTATTTTGAAATGAAGACTATATAAAGTGATTATAGGGAAATTATTATATTAGTTGATTCTGCTATGATTACAAACTGTCGATGAATCAATATTATAAGACAAAGTAGTGACAGTGAGGATTGCTGCTAACCGCTCTCATGGGACTGTATTCTACTCTAAAGCTCCCTGTCATGCCGTTACAGTAATCTGATCCTCCCATGAGCCACCACTGACATGCAGCCCCATTTAAACTACTTGAGAGATTACTTTACACTGACTCAGCAGGTCAACGACGCATGATAGCTTTAACAAAGGCTGTGCCAATTTAACATTCTGTATTTTTAACAAACCCCAGTGAACTCCTGAAAGCTTATTCGAAAAATGTTTTTTGCCTTCTTAGTGAATGCCTAACAAGCCCTCACTGAGGGCAAGCTTTAGCCTTATCTCTGTCACAGGCTAATACACTTTGTCACAGAATACATCCGGTTAACATTACATTCACATGAGGGTCCAATACCCCGCCTCCAACAGACATGTGCTGACCTACTCTGCACCAGCAGGGTTAGACAACAGAAATGTACACAGCATTTAAGGGGGGCCATTTACATATATTCCTATAAAAGTTGCTCAGTGATGCATGAAGCCAAAATGGCCTGCCTCTCAAAAACAAAATACAGATCTTCCCTGGGTCTTCCGGCAATCCATTGCATTCATGGGGCCAAACGAGTAACTCAACTTGCATTTCCCTTAAGCCCCGCCTCCCAAGCACTACGTGACATCTGGTCTCGGCTCAGTCAAATGAATGGAGAGGGAAAATAAATTTGTTAACAGCTTTTATCACATTAACTAGATGTAAATGTAAATAATGACTGTTTACAGTTTTCGGTTAAGTCTTCTTTTTATTTACATTAAAACAAATGATACACTGATTTACAGATGTCTCTTTCCAATGTAAGTCAATGGGAAAAAGTATGTTTGGACCCAATGGCATCACATGACTGACACAGAAGTTGTAGTACCACTGTTTGGACACTATAACAATATACCCAAACTCGCGGTGTACCTCCTTGGGTTAGATCGTGGGGCTAATATAGGTTTTTTTTTCCAATGATGGAGGTTTCTCCCTAAGAGGTTCAAGTCATTGTGTAGTTAAATCACCCATTACTGATTTAAGGCTTAACATTGTGTTTCTGGCTGCCTGATGAATGGAAGTCCAATATTTGCTCTACTTTTAGCTCCGTTTATGTCTCCAGCCGCTACTATGCTTGGTCGCTTCATAGTGTTTCCTGTTTAATTCTGGTCAAGTAGTGTACAGTGGGTATATCTGATCGTATACACAGGAAACACATGCATATTGCTGTTTCTTGAAAACAGTGAGGTTTTCAAGAAGTTGTGAGACCGTGTAACCAAAGCATTGAACTAAAAGACTATTTGATACACTTAGCTTAAAACTAATAAGCTTATAAGCTTGAGAAAGTTCTGTTGCATCCTTGATTCAAAATCACACTTGGAGAGGTAAAATAGAGTATCATCGGCATAACAGTGGAAACATACCATGTACCATGTTTGTCCTAGGGGAAGATTGCAAAGCATAATGAGGGGACCGAGTACTAAACCCTGGGGGACACCATGAAGGACTGTGGCAATGGAGGATTGGCAGTTTTTTGCAGATATATTGAGGATATAATGTTTGTGTTTATAGTGTGTAAGGGGGTGTATATCAACTCATTTTCGAGGCAGCAGTTTGTGGTACTTTTTGTCTCGCAACATACAAAGATGTTTCCAATATTTAATCCATCCCATTTTAATCAATGAGGGGGGGCTATATATGAGAAACCCCCTTTAATAGAACACGAAACAGCACTGCAAATTACAGTCTTAAGAAAAACCATAAGGTTAATTCAACCATGAAACAAATTTCCATTCCTTAACGTCACAGATCAACTAAGAAATCCCGCCATGACGTTAGTTATGCATTTCCAAGCACATCAAAGCAATTGCTGCAGATCCTTTAAGTAGGCCAGTTAGTGCCCTGACCTGAATGCCTGCTCTGTTTGTGAATTTTCTGCCAAGTTACTCTGCTTGGAGCATGGGAGTTGATCCAAATCTGTGAGTCACAAGGCTCAAGTGGAACCCAAAGGTACAAATGCGGAATGATGGAATTACTGCTGTATGTGTAAGGCAAACTCACTTTCAACCAGCTTGACAGGACGTTTCTGACACTATTGTTTGTTTCATTGTGTCATGCAGAGTCCGAGGTGCGTCCTGGCCGGCTGCTGACCTGGTGTCAGAAGCAGACTCAGGGCTACAAAGGAGTAAACATCACCGATCTCACGTCTTCCTGGAGGAACGGCCTGGCCGTGTGTGCTCTCATACACCGCCAGAGGCCTGAGCTCATGTAAGAACACACACAAAGGCAAAATGAAACACATGTAAATCTTGGCGGTTAATCAGGTCTTAGAGGTTTTTTTTGTGGTTGCCTGTGAAGAGCCACCTGTCCAGACTGGCTCTTTCTGAACCAAACAGCTTAGTAATATTAGTAAGCATGAGAACAAAAATCTTTCTACTGAAGTAAGGTGTAGTCATCTCGCAGTTTAGAAACAGGAGTTGATCAGTTAAGTTTTATTTTCTCAGGAAATCTTATTACGATAAGGATTTATTTTGGAAGAGATAACTGAGAAAAAAATAAAATCCACACAATCTAATAAAATAAATCGCATATTATTAGAAATATAAGCTAGTAAAGCCTCACAGAGGCATGAGTGTCTCTAACCTATAGAAAAACAAATTTCTTCTGTCTAATTTAGTCATTAAGTAGTCCCCCTCTTTTCTTGTCCTTCCTCTTTTTAGCACCTATTTTGTGTATGTTTGCTAATAATTATGCCACTAACTTATTTTCGTTTCCTTAAGAACGCTACTCGCTAAAAGTGGTTTCACTGTTCACGTTATCATACACGTCTGGTTGGTTACTCCAATTGTACCTACCTTAGCTTTAATATTGTCTTTGCATGAGATTGCTTTATCATTTTTCATCACTGACATCATCGCAATCAGTTAAAGCAACATCCCCTCTCGTTTTGATCTTTTCCTCATGCGTCACTTCACCATCTTTCTCCTCTACCAGTGCCAGGAATATGGAGGATGATTGAAGAAAGAATAAAAACCCGAACACTAACCATCACTCACTTTTGTTCTTGTCAGTGACTTTGACTCTCTTAACGAGGAGGACATGGCAGGGAACAACCAGCTGGCGTATGACGTGGCTGAGCAAGAGTTTGGCATCCAGCCGGTAGCGAGGGGAAAGGAGATGGCTGCGTCTGAACCTGACAAGCTGTTGATGGTTCTCTACCTCTCCAAGTTCTACGAGGCCTTCAGGAACTCCCAAGAAAACAACAAGGGTCAGTCTCATTCCTGCACCTCTCACAGAGAAACAAAACCGGGTTGATTTGCTTAGCTAGTTCTTACATTAAGGAAAATGTGTCTCTCGAATAGTTGAGGGTGTTGTCCCTTCATATCTTACAACAGCAACACAACAGGGGCTAAATACCTTGAGGCTAGGTACAGCATCTGAATCAAAAGGCCAACTGAAATTGAAATATATACGAAAGTGTGTGTTAGAACCAATACACACACACTAGTACTCACTATGTCACATTTACATAGTAAGATAAAGATTGCAGCTATGAGCGGCTGGTTATTTAAAAGAAAACAACTCCGTAACTACACTGAATACTTTTACTTTGAAATAGTGAAACCAGTCAATCAGCAAGCCATCAGCTGCTATCCAAAAATGGCCGAGTGATTGAATTATATTTTCAATTTGATGTACTTTCATGTTTTTAATTTGTGGTATATTTGCAGATCTGTTTTATATGTTCAAAATATTTTGGGAATTTCTAAATATTTTTGAAGGTGTTTTAGATTTACAGATTATATATTTACACACTCATTGTTGATGTGTTCACACAAATAATATTGAGACAAACTTTCATCCATACTCTCTTGAAGGATTTGATCTATAGGCCTACTGAGTTTTAGACAATTTATTTTAGGTGTATGTAATTTACAGCAGTATTCAGCCCCAGTTTATAATTCCACTTTACTGTATGAAAGTGGAATCCAGCCATCCAGAACAAGTGGGTGGGGTGACACCCAGGGGAGTTATGCAGTGCACAGTTACATTTGTAACTAACCACCCAAGAAAGTGCGTAACACTATACCCTACCAAAAATAACTGTGAATACAGAATGTCCTCAACCTTTGTTCCCTAACAGAGGGTGAAATATCACTCAAAATATTATTATAAATCACATGATACTGCCCATACTGGCTCTGCCTCTGCTTGAAACACCTCCATTGGACTCCTTATTCACTTCCTTAACATAGTGACATCACTATGAAATACTTGCATGTCTATTGTCCAACACATTGTACATGATATGCTAAGGGGTGGGACATCTCTAAGCGGTTGACCAATCACAACAGAGTCGGCCAGCTAACCAATCAGAGCAGACTGGGCTCTGGTTTCAGACAGAGGGTGAAAAGTGGTGCTTTTTGAACTTTAAAGTATGGAGACATGTCACTGGAGAGACACTATTTACAAATATGAACCTGACAATGAGCATTTATATATATTATATGTCCTCTTTAAAGTAAATGCATCTGATAACAGCTTTAGCAAATTAACATGTAATGTACTGTAACTAAGAACATGTAAAGAAGCTAACTGGGGTCACAGTCAGTGTTCAGTACATTCTATTAAAGTACAGATCCGGTAGTTTTTCACTTAACTGAGGCTCAGGGACTATTTTCTCCAGTGTGTGAGCTAGTGTTGCACGTTACACAACCGCGGCGGTCAGGTCGGTCCCTGCCAGAGACACGGCTGGTATGTAGGCTATGTCTGTGGAAGCCGTCACTCTGCAGAAGTCTGGAGGCCCTCAGCTCCAGTCACACCACATTCAATTTGAAATGCTTTACTGGTAATGTCCTGTGGACCTCTGTGTCACCTGCACTGCTGTCACCACACAGTAATCCACACTCTGAAGGGCTGGGAAAATCATTGATCTCCAGTGGAGCTTTTTTAGAGACCATTTGGTGGGAATTCTACTGAAATGACCTTGGTGTCATAAGTTGTTATGAAAAGTTACATCGGTGGGTTTTGTTTTCAATACTAATGATTTTGTATGAAAGGTTTGAGGATATACCCCCCCTCCCATTATATAGCTCCTGTAAGTCATGTCATTATTGCATCCTTGAAGTTATTCTGAAAGCTTCTTTGTTTTAATCAAATTAGACAATCCTGGGGAAATGTTTTGATACAACTACTAGGAGCTGTGTCATCAACTACTGTGTATAAAACGGTTTGATTCTTCTATGCAAAGATAGCTTATGAGTAGATCAACATCAGATGTTGTTTTGTAACTTCTTCAAATAACAACAAATTGTAATATGTGAAAAATGTGCAGCATCCGAAAAGGAAACCCTTCCTTTCAGCTCAGAATAAATATAAATACCTCTCAGTATCTGGTCAGAGCTCTAGATTTAAATCAAGATGTACTGTTTCACATACACTGGTGAGGAAGTGAAGAAGTACAAGTACAAGCCACCTTGGGTTAATGAAAGGAGCTATATCAATTAAAGTTATTATTATTTTACTCAGAAAAGTTTACATAGTAACAGTAATACTTAGTAAAAATACTCAAGTTAAGAATCTGAAATGTGTATGCAAATATAGTTACCTGAGTAAATGCACTAAAATAACCCATCTTGGAATGTGAGGATAAGCAAAGCATAGAAATGTACCTTGTACCTAAACATGTTACAAGTTGCTTTATTTCTAAATTGTATATTAAATGTGTCCAACCCCTTTTTCTAAACATCCTCATTGTTTGATTAGAAACCTGTCTCAAGATGCTTTCATTTGAAATGTACGTATGTTTAATCAGTAGTATGTTAGGTTAAAGCATTTGAAGAACATTGTTCTGAGCTTTATGTAAACCTAATATGACTGTGTTTCAGGGTTCTTACAGTCATTAAAAACCTGGAAAAGTCATTGAAATTCAAAATGCTAATTCCAGGCCCTGGAAAAGTTATGGAAAACAATATTTTTCCCAAAGTTTTGGGAATGTAACTAAAGTTGCATCAAATATAATTTATATTTTATCTAATCGCCGAAATAGTAATACTATAATGATAATAAATACTGTATCGTATAGTAATGAAACGTAAAATGGCATTTAACTGTCGAGGTATTTCGCTGGTGAGAGACTTGAGTGGCCTTAGCGTGTAGGAGCTAGTAAGCCTACTATTGGATTTGTTTTAGATAGGCACAACATGTTTCATATGCAGACCTTATTTTCCTGTTCCATGTTAAATTAAACCATTTTCAGTGGTACCGCTGAGAAAAAGTCATTTCTTTGGTCATGGAAAATTAGGTAAAGGTCATGGAGAAGTCATTGAAAATCATTGGTGAAAAAGTGTATGAACCCTGGTGTTTGTATTGGAATACAAACACCAGGGTTCATACACTTTTTCACCAATGATTTTCAATGACTTCTCCATGACCTTTACCTAATTTTCCATGACCAAAGAAATGACTTTTTCTNATACTTTTTTGTATTCGCCTGACACCTTATAGATGTGCAACTACAAAGTGGATTAGGAATGAGTCCTAAAACCCGGAAATGAGTTAGCATTATACCTCTTCCGGCTCCCACGTCTGAACGTTTTTTAAAGTTTTTTTGCTAAGATGCCCAAAACAGGAAAAACATTATTTACTTTCATGTCTGACTATTCGGTGGTGCAGGAATGAGTCCTACACCCGGAAATGAGTTAGCATTTTAGCACTTGCATCGTCTCAAAGTTAAACATTTGTTTAAGTTATTTTTGATTAGCAGCCTGAGATACGATCTGAGGTTTATACAACCTTAAGACTTTGTGTAAGTGGGCTGCCGCCGAGCCCGGGAGCGAAGTCCTTACGGAGCACACACTGAGAGGAAGAACACAGCAAGGTTAGAGAGGGGGGGACATGCTGCATCAAGACACGTTTTTGATGGTTGTTGATAAGTTCCAAGCTATTTCTGAAAAAAAGTACACGAGAATTAGTTAGTCACATGGTCCAGCGGTGTGAAAACTAATTATTAAAAACAGTTGCACCCATCATAGAATGTAAAATCAGTGAGGGGTTACAAGGAACTCAATATTTTAAGTCTATTCTCTATGAATAAGTCGTGCAAGGAAGAAAAAAAAAAGTAGTGTTCGAAGTTTAATTATAACAATGGAAAGCAGATGTACGTAAAGCAATACGTAAAGGTTATTTCAAGCAGTTGTTATTATTTGCTTTTTTTGTCAATAATAAAATAAGAATCGTCAGTACCCCCTGTGAAACCGGCAACATAAAATTAAACAAAGCAGATTTAGTGGGTTATTTTGCCCTTTACAGGGGGTGGCAGGCCGTTTTTTTTCATCGTACAAGCTAAGCTAGCTAGTTCCCGCCGTGTCAAATCTTTATGCTAAGCTAACGTGTGGCTTCAGATTTACCACATAGATGTGAGTAGGATCAATCTTCTCATCTCGCTCTTGGCAAGAAATTAAAAAAAGTATTTACATGGAGATAAGCATCAGCTCCTGGCCAGCGCATCTTGTTTGAATGAAACGACAACTGCAAGCTGCGGTGAACCTCGAGTGACTAGAGCGATACGAATATTCGCATCGCGTCGAATGTGAACGCAGTATAAGGCATTTGAAACTCTTTCAAGTTATCAATATCCTGTCGTCACAAGATTCCAACACAAGAGTCGACTATTTGAAACTAAAATAAATAGAATTGCGACTTGAGTTCCACTCTACCAGACCACTACCATCAGCAGTGGTCCACGAGAACTGCAAAAATGTGAGGTCCGAGTAACCATTGCCAACCCACATATCAACCACTTCATTCATGAGTCCAAATGGAAGTGTGTAACAAATTGTAGGAAATTCCTTCAACGCTTTCCTGAGATGTTGGGTGACTGACAATGGGAAAGACTGTCGAACTGAAAAACCCCAAAACATCATGGCATGGTTATAGAAGGCGTGGAGGCGTACAACTCAAACAAACATGAACTCTGGGTTAGATTTCTCTCTACAACACCCACATGCATCTTACCGGCGCTGCATTGGGCCTGTGGTCTGTCTCATACAGGACGGCCAGTTTCTGAGCCTTAGCATCAATTATTGGCGATACCTTTCCAACTGTACGCTAACGGGAACGTCAGGGAAACACAGGAGCAGGAGAGGAAGGAAGGGGGAGAGAAGGAGGAGTTGGAAACCACAGACAAGAGTTATAAGGAAGACAGATGAAAGAGCCGGAAATGTATCTAAATGAATGGTAGTGCCGTATAGAGTAGTACCTCTTTCATGTAACGAGGAGCTCCTGTCGGGCAACTCTCAGAGCGAACAATTGACTTTTGAATTTTATTAGGTTTCTCCATAGTGTTGCTGCCAATACACTAAATAGAGACATGAATAAAACATCAGTTGTGCAATTACATGCATATATCATATGAAAGCTGTGTGCCAATAATATTTAATAATCTTTGAGTTCCTACTATACCCTCATGAATTCTCAATCTAACACCACCCTCTCCTTCCAGCTTTCACCTTCATATGTTTATAGCACATACACCTGTACATAGATTTCTCTTGCACAATTCTCTTCCTTTTTGCCTTGCACTATTTATATTGGTTTTATGTATTTCATATTTTCTATGCTTTAGCTATGTTGCTATGACAATAAAGCCTTAGAATCCTGAGAATTCCAGAGGCAGGAAATTGAAAAATATGTGAGATCAAAGATTAATGAATCCTAGACTGATATTAATTAACCACAAGGCCTAATTAACTATATTCTAGCAATGTTACATACCAGAGTTTTAATTAGATTTTACATCCGAGTAATAGAGCTTTGGTCAGACTAAGGCTTATTTTCTGGGGTAAACTAAAATGGCACCCCCCCATAACTGCTGTATATTTCCTACAGGTTACTGTTGTTTCAAGGAATTCTATTGTTCCTCAGTGCAAGCTCGAAAACATTGTATGCAAACCGCAAATGAATGGTCCTTCGCTTTAAATGCTACTGTTAGGCAGCTGTCATCTGAATGATAGATTTCATGTCATAAAATGAACCTACTTTGTCTCAAAAGCTTGGAAAATAAGACAACATGAACTATTCATTGTCCTTATTGTGTTTCTATGTAATTAAGTAATCGATTAACTTTGTCATAGACCAAGAGGTCTTTGAGAAATTGAGCATAAGATCTGCAGTTTTTCTGCTGGATGTTGATCTGCATGAGAAAGGGTTACCTTGATGTGATCGTTTTTGTCTAATTGCGAATCATCATGAGCACTTTTGCAGCTCTTCTTCTGCTCAGTTTTCAGATTTTTCCAAGAACTTTGACTTTTTCCCTCATAGTTTTCGTTGTGCGGTAAAGAAGCATGGTGGGGAAAGGCGCTGCTGTGTCCATGTTCACAGCAAGTCTCAGAGCAAGAGGAATAAAGGGCATCAGAGGTTTTGTTGTTGCATGAGGAGGAATCGAGAACAGGAGAAGAAATTTGCTCAGAATCGGTGTGAGAGGAGGAGAAGCCGGTCTGAGCGGTGGGTTCAGGGACCGGGTGGACCACAGGGTACACCGGTGGGCTCTGAGATACAGAGAAGGAGGGAGGAGGAGGAGACAGGGACAAGGAACGACAGGAAGAGGTAGGTAACTCCACCTACAGAATAAGAGTCAGACATTAACACAGAGTCACAGAAACTTGATGACATGAAATAAAAGCGAAGAGAATCCCACAAATTATCATGAACATGCAATATTCTCTTGGCTTAAATAAAAGACGTGCAATCCACAACCTGAGATTTAGAAATTGGAGGAATAGGAGGAGGAGGAGGAGGAGGAGGTTTGTTGGAGCCAGGAAACATGGAGGCGAGGAGGTCCGCTCTCTCCTTTATATTCCTCCCTCTACACTCTCTAGCAGGCAGACCCTGGGCTGTCCTCTGCACAGGCAGCGGGGAGAATATACATGAGTGATTCAATACAAATATATTTGGTAAAGGTTGCATATTTTATCAGTGTTGGAGGAACTATTCAGATCCTTTACATAAGTACAAGTACTAATAAAACACTGTTAAAAGTAAGTAAAATTACCAATTTACGTTTAAATGTGTAATAGTGATTAAAGATGGAAATAAATGTATTCAAGTCAAAAAGAAAATTGCTATTATACTTAAGATCCCAAGTTAGTAAGTTAAATGTTTTTGAAACCTCTTCTTATGTGTTTTATGCAAACATCTATATGCATAAATAGTAACTCAAGCTGTAAGATTGATGTAGTAAAGTAAAACCTTACTATAGAAGAATAAAGTACAATCATCTCAAAGTTGTATTTAGGTGCAGTACTGTATTGTACAGAACTTTTCCTAAAGTCACCTGCTGCATCTCCTCCTGTGAGCTCTCAGAGGAGAGATGGATATCAGAAGCAGAGAAGCAACCGGGGTTCAGGTCAGGAGAGAAGCGACCTCTGGAGTACTGTTCACTAGGGCTGGGGGAGCGGGAAGGACCTAATGGGACCCTGGTAGAGTATGTGGGCGAAGGGGAGCGACTGGAGGAGAGAGGGTGAGGAGATCTGGGAGAATAGAGGGGAGGGTTCTGTGGAGCCACAGCGCTGGGATTCTCCAGGAGGCGGAGGTAGACTGAGGGCTGGAAACAGGAAGGAGAGGCGAGGAGGAAGGAAAGAAGAGAGGATGGGTTTACAATACTTATACAAAGATGACACATTCACTGTATGTGTTACTCATTACAATAGTAATGTTCAAATGAAACCCTGAGCAACAAGTGTACGGTGGCCAACAAGTGTAAACACATTACAACGGCTCAATAAATGTGCTGCAAAAGGTGCAAATATAATAACACAAATGTGCCAACACAAATGAATGTTCCCTCAAGTGCTCCGGTCCCAGCTGTGTGCGTCACTATTTAGTGTCGCCGTTTCCCTTGTGTTTTGAGTTTCTTGCTGCATTTTGTATTTGCAGCGTTTTTCTTATGCAGCGCTTTTAGTAAATGCTGCGCATGTGTTGTCAAGTTGGTGAAGATGTTTTTTTCATTTGCATGTGTTTTGGCACATCTGTGTTTCTATACTAGTTTTTGAAGTTGCAGCGCATTTTTCCAAATGGAGTAGATTTGGACCCTAAGCGTTTGCAACCGTCAGCCACCATACAATGGCTGTTAAGTGTGATGGAAGGTCTTTTTGGAGCATTGACTGGAAACAAAGGGTGTGTTTGTATTATCCAATCTGACGCTCTACACTCAAATAAGAAGCGTTCCATTTTTACATGAATAAATAAAAAAACGGTTTGTTTAAATACATGAGATAAATACTTCCCTATCTGTTCATCAGTGAAGATGCTAATATAAGAAATAATCATGATGAGACATGATAGCCTGTTGCTTCTTACAGTAGGCCAATGCAAATCAATTAGAATGTGGAGGCTACAGCTAAGATTAGGAGTGAGAGCAAATGTAAGCTAGTTACCCAGCTAAACATTTTATTTAATAATATGGCAACACAATTATAATGATTAATTTATTAATTAATGTTTATATTTAAAGATAGGAATAAGCTCACACATTAGTAGCATAACCCATCAAATCACATTCACACAAAGAGCTGAGAGGTCTCAGAGGGAGGCGTACCTGCCACTTGGGGCGAGGGGGAGCCAGAGGAGGAGGAAGGGGGACATTTTTGGGTTTTGCAAAACGGGGGTTTTCCCTCTCATCCATGTCCTCATCTTCCTCTCCTTCACTATCATTGTCCTCTGAGTGAGGAGGTGGGCTGACGGAAGGAGAAAGAGGAGGAGAAGAGGAGGGGTCGGATGGGTCCTCGTCAGACTAATGCAAGGAGGAGAGGAAAGGAAAAAGGAGACAGGAAATGAAGGTCAAGGGAAGGAAACAGTCTTGAGATTTAGTTAAGTTTGAAATTGCAAATACATACATTGGGCCAGAGAATGCCTTTACCAGAGATACAGAGTTGAAAGGGGGGAAATAGAGGGGATGACAACTTTCCACAGGCTCTGGAGTCAAACCCTGGTACTTAGCAGTGGACTCAGCAAATGGGTCGCCAGCTCTAACACTGAGCCATCTGGCCCGGGGACACTGTAGGCTTACTATTTATTAGCAACACCTTAAGATGCCTGAAGTCCCAGCTTCGCTTTTCAATGATGAAAACCAGCATGGAACATGACGTTCACCAGGAAAGATTGTAAAACTTAGACAAGAAGAAACTGTGTAAAAAATGTGTTAAAGAGGGATTTTCTTTATAGCTGCTTACCTAACCCTATTTTTAACAAGTAGTGCCTTGCCTGTGCCCCGCTGCTGCAAAGCGGCAAAGTGATGTTTGCTTCTCTATTTTCGATGCAAAGTTTTCTAATATTACATTTGTCACATACATTTCGAAATGGCAACACTTGGGTCCCCAGATATAGGCCCACCAAGAGAGATTGTACATGATGGTGGTGGGGTTATGGTATGGGCAGGCGTAGGTTATGGACGATGAACACAGGCCACTCGATTCACAACATTAGCCTAACCCTAATCCTAACCCTCACACCAGATACTGACTGGTTTTCGGACCCCCCCAGACCCCCCCAATAAAGCAAAAATGCATGTTTCAGAGTGGCCTTTTATTGTGGCCAGCCTAAGGCACACCTGTGCAATAATCATGCTGTCTAATCAGCATCTTGATATGCCACACCTGTGAGGTGGGATGGATTATCTCGGCAAAGGAGAAGTGCTCACTATCACAGATTTTTTCAGATTTGTGAACAATATTTGAGAGAAATTATTATTTTGTGTATATAGAAAATGTTTTAGATCTTTGAGTTCATCTCATGAAAAATGGGAGCAAAAACAAAAGTGTTGCGTTTATATTTTTGTCCAGTGTAAGTCCCAGGGGTGCAAACACACGTATGGTGAGAAAAGAGAGAACTATTCGAACCAGAAATGGTATGGTATGACGTCTTCGCACAAGGTCTCAGTAGTGTTTTGAAGTGAGAAGTTTTCAGTCAGTCCGTGAGTCGGACCCCCCCCCAAAACGAAAAGTCTTCAGTTCTCCACGAATTACACAAGTCACCCAAATCAGCGTTAAAAAAGCGGGAGGCGCCGAAAAGCTGAGACAAAGAGAAAACTTACTCAGTACTGGACTCGGGAAAAGTATTCAAACACTCCATAAGAGGTGTAAGTGTGGTAAAATATACATTTACGTTGCGAGTTCACTCAATGTATTGACAGGTACACTATGCAATCTCTACTAGCGTAGTGCCTTGGTGTTACGAAGGTAGTAGTGTCATAGATTTCCACCGATTACAAACCGCATCTGTATTTCACTATAGACAAAAGTCCGAACACTATGTGCGGAAAACTTCCGTTAGAGTTTCGGTTTTGGTTTTACTGGAATCTGCTCCCTGGACCCTTCACGAGTTTACGAATTGACTAGAGACAAAATACCTGACACAGGACGGCGTGAGGTAATGTCAAAGAGGAAGAGTACTAGCTAATCGACTTCCATTCAATACTCTAGTTCGCTACCAACCATTACCAGAAAGTAGAAACGTTATTAGACAATAAAAGACCGTGCCCCTATCTTTGACCTTCTCTAAGACAGCTGTTCCGCGCTTTCCCTTGGTAGCAATTGGAGGTCCACAGGTTTGCTGTCTCATTGTACAAACCTTCTAACCCGAAGTAGGAAATTTGACTAGAGTAAGAACAAGAGAGATAAGGAACACGGGACGGGACCGAGCGTCGACAGACAAGTCGTCACGCCGGGGAACGCCACTCCTCCCCCGCGCCCTCTGTCCACGCGAGGTACCGTTGCGTCGACGCCCGGTTCAAGGTTTGCTCTTAGAGGTTTCTCTCGCGTCGTTCCACTCTCCTCGGTCAACTTATTCGCAAGTCCTGAAGTACGTACGNACGTGATGGAGAGGCTGAGCGCTGAAGGATACTTCTTCCATCGAGAGTGTTTCCGCTGTGACGTCTGCAACAGCACTCTCCGTCTGGGGGGGTACATCTACGACTCAGAGGGTGGTACGTTACACTAACGCTGACTATGTACCTAAGCTTTTACACCACTCTTAGGTAGGTAACTTTTGTTCTTAACCTGTTAAGCCCCAAGGATTCCCTCGGCGTATCCTTTTTTTTTTTTCACGACACTGTCTCTCAGGGGATCTTAATATTTAAGAACCTATTAATGTGTTATACCAGATTAACGGGAATAATCTCAGCTAATTGATGATACAAACCATTTTTACCAAAACAAAACACAAGTCTCATAAGAAGCATCTAAATGACCCCTGAGCGAAAAATGCTAACGCACTTTGGCACAGAACTCAAGATAAAAGATACCCTTATTACTTATCGTAACTGCACATACAAGATATCCGATTAAAGCTGAGGTTCCACAGATTATTTAGGTATACAGGACTGTCTCAGAAAATTAGAATATTGTGATAAAGTTCTTTATTTTCTGTAATGCAATTAAAAAAACAAAAATGTCATACTATTCTGGATTCATTACAAATCAACTGAAATATTGCAAGCCTTTTATTATTTTAATATTGCTGATTATGGCATCTGTATGCCATAATCAGCAATATTAAAATAATAAAAGGCTTGCAATATTTCAGTTGATTTGTAATGAATCCAGAATAGTATGACATTTTTGTTTTTTTAATTGCNCCGAGGCGTATGGTGCCAGGTTGGGAATTGGGAGACAGGGAGCTAGCATGCCCTGGGCTAGCAGGCAGGGAATCACACACCGAGAGGATCTTTGAAATCCAGCCAGGTAAGAACTTCACCAAACCTGGTTTCTCGATAGCCATCTGGCGCGCCTCCGACAACACAGCCTCCCGCTGCTGAACTCCGGGTGCTCTCTTCCATCTATCCGAGCAGTTAGCCAAAAAAAGGAAAAATGTAATAATTCCGACTCTAACGGATCTGCTGGGCCCATTTCTTGGTCGGTTCGTAATGTCACGGTTTGTGAAACAAGCAGGACCCAAATGCAGATATAAACTGAAACTTCCTTTATTTCAAGGCTATGATATATATATGTACAATGACAAAACAGAACACTCACCGCAGAACTAGTCAGGGAACAAGACGAACCGACCAAGACAGACAGACAACCCAGAACTTAAATACACACAAGACTCAATCACACAACAAGACACAGGTGAGGAGGGAGGAGAAAACACAGGGGCCCAGGTGAACATAATCAGACAATTAGACACACCAGGGAAACTAATGACAAGAGGAAAAACACAGGGAAAAGGACCAGACAATAACCCAAAGGAAAACATGAAATGGAAAACAGCAAAAACACCCAAACCTACAAAACTACAACCGTGACATGAACCCAGGAGCGTGACAATTATACATTTATAATTTGCTGCGGGCCAATTCAAAATGGACCACAGGCCAGATTTGGCCCCCCGGGCGGTAGTTTGGACACCCCTGCGCTATAGCATTAAATATGTTGTTCACCGGCCTATGCTACACTCCTTCCCAAGTGTTATAAATATCTGGCTGGTAGATGTTCTGTAATCCTGCTGACAAACAGGTCAAACAAACCAACCTGAAAACATAACCTCTTTGGCGGAGGTAATAAATATGCAAATTCACTATGAATGAGTGTAAGAGTCAGGAACCGCGGTAATCAAACAATCCAGTAAAACAAATACTTCTCTGCGTTTAATTAATGAACACCTGATGAAGAGTTACTGAGCAAAAGAAGACAAGCTGAAGACAAACGAGGTAACGGGATGACATGACTAAAGCAGATGAATTCGAGCACGTACAGTGATGTTCATTCATTTGTCATATTTATGTGCTGCTGATGCCGGTGTGGAGAACGCAGAGTGTTTTCTCAAAGCGGATGAGTCAACCAAGAGGAAAGTATTTGATGCAAACATGATGCTAATTGTTGCTGTCAGCATGCCAAACTATATTAGCAGAACCACACACAGAGCATACGTTTCTAATCAGCAAACCCACTCGGAACTCTTTTGCTGAATCTCATATTTGTCTGAAAAGTATGGAAATTCTCTGAGCATGCTTTCTCTCTACAGGCACCACACAAATTGCCCATTACCATCTATCTTTATTTTATATCTTTCTTTCTGTATCTCTCTCTCTCTATATTTCTTAAATCGCTGTATAAAAAAGCAATTCTTCAAATTTGTGGTGCATTTAAAGAAAGAAAAAGAGCCTGTTCACAGCCTCTTGGTTTCCCTCGTGAGCCATTGTGGTGAGAGGAGGAAACGGATGATAAGCTGGAAGGGGGAGGAAGGAGGAGCGCTGTGGATATAGTGATCCCATCTTTCTCAAAGACAAAGGGGCTTTGTATAACTGCAAGCATCTCAACTTCTGCTCGACAAGTTTAAAGGCAACAGGGCAAACAGTGTTTGGAGCACAGTGGTGTCACGGGCTCACTCAGCTGTGAGGGCGCCTGGAGGCGGAAAATTGTCATTGTGAATTCATAGTCCTGTCAGATAACATTTTTTAGCGATCGTATGGGAGCCATGACCCTTTGTCATATGGTTACATTTGAGTTTTATGGGCTTTGTATTGAGTTTTCTCTGAAACACACCCATTTCTACAGCCATATGTCCACATATAGGTCCCTGGAAGAGCTCCAAATCCCTTACGCATGCTTGTTTATTGACTACTTCCCATGCATCGTTTAACCTCTGGTCTCTGAATGTTCCAGCTCCCAGTGCCCCCAGCTTCATCCACTTCAGTGAGCTGACCACCACCTCCGTCAACGTATCCTGGGGCGAGCCCACCTTCCCTAATGGCATCATCGAGGGCTACCGTCTGGTCTACGAACCCTGCACACCGGTAGATGGTGAGCTCTCGTTCTCCCACTTTTCCCTGCTCTAAATGGCTGCTGATTTCCATAAAAAGCTTTATGCACACGACAAGATCTAATAAATATGCAGATTTTGTTGAGATCAATTTACTTTAACCTGTTCAAAAGTCTTGTAGTGTGCATTTTACTTGAGCTTTAAGCTAATCAACATTGACCCTAACAGCTTGCAACCTTTTATCTTCTGTTATCATCACAACCTGACTAAATATGGTTATATAATAACATCAATATAATTATTCCCCCTACTAATGTCATGTCTGCTTGTGTGTTTACCTGTGAGCTCCCTCCCTGCTTGGCTTGTGTAAGACCTGCTCTAAATGTGGTTTGTTTGTCTAGAGTCCTCAGTGGCCTGTGTCGACTGTCTCCACTCCCCCTCCCCCCCAGGCGTCAGTAAGACAGTGACAGTGGATGTGAAGGGGACCGGCCCCCTCTGGTTGAAGCTCAGAGACCTGGCCGACGGCATCACCTACAACTTCCGCATCCGAGCCAAGACTTTCATCTACGGGCCTGAGGTGGAGGCCAACATCACCACCGGCCCCGGGGAAGGTACAGGCCGCGATATCTGATTATGAAAATTGTTCCGGGACTAAGGATTTACATCTGATTTGTCAAGTCTTGTTTGGTTGACTTATCATCCAATCGCCTGTTGGTGTATTTATTTGTATATATAGATAGATACCTCTCTGTTTAATCTTTTTGCCATTATGGAAAGTGAAATTAAATGTTGACTTACTTATGGACACTAAGGAGTTTTTACTATATTTATAGTAACAGTATTATAATAAGATACAGTAAAAAAAAAATCAGTAATCTAGCACCCCCATTTATCTCAAATGGTATGATCCTATGCTGCATAACCAAATTGTCCCACCATTGAAATAATTTGAAAGTAAGCTTGAGGGTCAAAACAAGCTCCTTGGATCAAATTGTCGTGTAATAGATCTCTATTTTTTAATTCTTTATTTGAAAGTCCTTTTTATTCCTTCCCAGGAGCCCCGGGACCCCCAGGAGAACCCTTCATCACTCGCTACGGTTCGGCCCTGACTATCCACTGGACCAGCGGGGACCCGGGACGTGCTCCCATCAGTCGCTACGTGATCGAGGCCAGACCTTCAGGTGTGTGCTGCAGCCGCCTGAGGACACAGACGATCAGCACTTTAGTCATGCATCAGTAAAACTTTCCCTATGCTAGCCTCCTTGACACTTTAAATAAGGAAAGTGGTGTAAAGTCTCAACACCTGCGACCCCTGAGGGTCTCCCTGGTGTTTTAATGGGTTATTGATCATGGCGCTGCAGTTGAAACAATTCGCATCAGGTTTCAGTTTTGATTGACAGGTACGGACAGGGTTAGGGAGGTGATGGATGGTAGGTGACTCACTGATGGGGATGTGTTTCACCACTTTGAGTGAAAATAGAAGGGGGTGCTTAGTGTATAATTAAGAGTTATTATAATATTTAATAATAAGCTTTATTTAGATAACACTTTTCATACAGCACGTGCAGCTCCAAGTGCTTTACAAAATGGCACACATCACAAATTAAAAATAAACAACAATACATTCCCCTCAGATCAGATGTTAAGACCTTTACAAATACATGCAGCAAAATATAACATTTTAACAGGTTAAGAGACACAAGGAGGTAAAAGGTATGATAATACAAATACAATATCTCGGAAAGATAAGACACAAGACAAGTGAAACGATGCAACAATATGAAACACTATAAAATAAAGTGAACATATAGGTACAACAAAATACAAAATATAATAGCAATAAAAACGTCATAATTATAATAAAGGATTAAAGGGTAGGAAGATGGTAAACCAACCTCTCACAACCCCGTCCCCCCTCGTCTTCTTGTGTCCATATGCCAAGGGCCATAACTCTCTGCAGTATCATATAACTGGATGACTTGTTTTTATCTTCAAATCAAATGACCCGTTTTCTTACTTTTGCAAAAAGTTAAGTGACCAATGACAGATGATCTCCCGTGCTAGTTTATGTTTGTGTACCTCACTAAAAGAGATGTTTACAAGCAGCGATGTGTAATAAAGGGCCTCTCTGGCAAGATTTCCAAAGCAAACAACCTTCTTCGTGTGAAATATGGCTGTGACACTATTTATGATGTAGATTTGGTTGCTGTAAATTTAACAGGAGCAGTGAAATTGATGGATTGTGTAACATTTGTTGGAATTATGGATTACCCGGGGAGCTGTCAGCCAGCCAGGCCGGAGCCTTGTATGAAACAAAACAAACAACCTGTTAACAAAGACATATTGGCACTGTTTAAATGTTTTACCTGTTTAATTTTCTCGTCACACAAAATTAAAACGTAATCTCCATTACAGATGAGGGATTGTGGGATATCCTAATCAAGGACATCCCCAAGGAGGTGACATCACACACATTCAACATGGATATCCTGAAGCAAGGGGTCAGTTACGACTTCAGGGTCATTGGAGTGAACGACTACGGGTACGGCTCCCCCAGTCTACCTTCTCCTTCGATATCTGGTGAGCTTTCATACATTTCTTCATAAATTGGAGAAACATACATTTTCAGACCTATTAATTGAATTCCCTGAGGTCATTCAGGCATCACAGAAATAATGCCACTTTATTTTTAACAAGCATGAATTCCAATGTATGTGTTTCGTCCAGCCCAAAAAGTGGCGCCTTTCTACGAGGAGTGGTGGTTTCTGGTCGTGGTGGCTTTGGTGGGGCTCATCTTCATCCTGCTGCTGGTCTTCATCCTCATTATCAGAGGCCAGAGCAAGAAGTACGCCAAGAAGTCAGAATCAGGTGAGTGCACACAAATACTTCCAGAGTTTCTAACTAGACTTAGAAGCTGTAAGAGGGGCCGGGAATCTGATTATTAAAAATGTTCTTATTAAAGATTCTCACTTAATAAGGGGATTTAATGATTCGCCGTTTTCAAATATTGAGCATCAAACTTAGGGTTAACTTTTTTTTGAATGATTTAGATAATTGACAGAGTAGAGGGAGAATAAAAGAATGAGAGAAGAGGTCCATTCAGTGAAGCTCTGACATCAGCGGGTATTTCCCTTGGCTCAGCACTTCTGCCATAGCTGTTTAGCTGCCAGGCATGGGAGGGGGGGAGGGGAGGGGGTCCCTGCGGGTCACTGCCCATCTTTCTGACTGACAGAGGGAAAACAAGAGGTTCCTTCTCACTCTAACAAAGACGCTCTCAAAGCCTCCATATTCCCCTGCAGGAATCTGGCCCCGGCCACTGGACCTACCCAAGAGTTTTTATTTTTCTCCGTGTTTGTGTAACCATCAATTGACCTGGAGTAGCCCTGGAGCTACCGCGGAGGTCCTGGCCTCGCTGCGGCCCCTCATAAGTCTGAGGATGACTGAAAGTGTTTTTAAACCTGTAGCACGGCCAACAACAGTGCCTCCAAACATTAATCTACTGCACAGCATGGCAAGTCTGTCACTCTCAGCCTTTAGAGTTGGTGCTTTGATTAATCCGGAGGGACACTAGGGAGTCGTTGCAAAAAAGTTGCGTTATTGCCTATTCATGTGTGATCCACAGACAGTGTTTACACAGAGGCTCACTCATTTATCATATTCTGAGTTTGTACATGTCTTCCTATGTGTTTGCATTTACAAATGTCATTTGTGTTCCTGACTTAATGGTGTTATTATATATGTTATTGACTCTTTAAAAACATTCCTCAATTTGTGTGGACTATACTGTATAACCTGTATAGTTTCCACCGGTGGTATATTACAAAATAATCAATTACTTTAGATTAATAACCTATTTCTTTGTGTCACATTTTTGTATTATTGACCTCACTAAAAAGTGACCTTGTTTGTCAATGCGTGCCATTATGAAAACTAAAAGTATAGATAACACTTAAACCTTATGTGTTAATAATAATGTAATTACAGTTGAATATGGGTGTAACATTTGTGGTACATAGGTGCAATGTGGGTCTAATAACAGTAATATGTAATATAGGTGTATTAATAGTGTAACATGGGTATGATATGGACGTAAAACGGGTGTATTAATGTTGTAACATGGGTTTAATAGGTGTATACGTACTATAGATATAAAAAGGGGTGTAATAACTGTGTTACTATGATGTTCTATAGGTGTTACATGGGTGTAATATGGGACTCATAACAATGGTGTAACATTGGTAAAAAAAAAAAGTTGAATCAGACTGAAAGGAGTAAATCCACATTTTGAGACATTCTAAGGGTTCGATAAGAAGCTTAACACCACTCTCGTATCAGTCTGTTGAATAAAAGGCTAGTGCTAGCGGCCTGTTGGTTTATTGAACAGAGACTGGAAACAGGGGAAAGCAGCTAGCCTTGCTCCGTTTGAAAGTAACTAAATCTGTAAACCAGCATCTCTTAAACTCACTAATTACCACCCCAGGCTAGCTGTTCCCCTGTTTCCACTCTTAATGCTAAGCTCCAGCTACACCTTGTGTATTATTCTTTTTTTTTTTGTGTAACTCTCACCGAAAAATAGAATAAGCATATTTCCCAAAGTGATGAACTATTGCTTTAAGTCACAAATATTAGTTCTATAGTTGAATCTCTTTAAACTTGAAAACAAATAAAGTCAAAGCATTTGTGGTTACCATATCCTCGAACAATAATGTTGTTGTTGTTGTTCTAAAGACACACCTTTTTTTAACCTATGGTTTTTCAGCTTTACAGTTATGATATATACAGCTCTGGAAGGAAAATGTTTTTAATGGTCCACATTTTAAGACCTGAAAGACATGACATATCATTTCCTCATTACAACTTCCCTGAAAGACTTCAAACATCTCTATGATTTACTCACTCATTACTTTCCTTTAGTTGGTCCATATTCCCATTTAGCAACAGTTACATTTAATCATCCGTCTATGTTCCATCCTTCCTAACTCCTAATGTTGTTCACTCACTTACCCACAAGTCATTGATCAGCCCCCTCCATCCTCCCGGGCACTAACCTGCATGTCCATCTGGCCTGTGGTCACACAGTGTCTCTGTACGTGTGTCCAGGAAACAACTCCAACTGTAACGCTCTGACCCACGGAGACATGGTTAGTCTGGACGAAGGCCGTTTCCCCGCTCTGGAACTCAACAACCGAAGGCTGTCTGTGAAGAACTCTTTCTGCCGGAAGAACGGCGTCTACACCCGGTGAGAGATTTAAGCAGCTTTAAAGTGCAGGTTATAATTAAACTAGAAGCTTCATTTCAGGTCAATATGAGACAACCATATGGTGTTATAATTGGCTTAGCCATAGAATCTTCACATCATATCCAAATACATTTTTAGCTCTCTTCCTCCTGACAAATCCTCATCTGCAGCTTTTTCAATATTTCATATAAAAAGACTCACCAAGGATTTAATGATGCTGCTCTATTTCAGTGCATCCCAGCTGTAACACGCAGTATGTTGAGAACATTAAATAGTTTAAAGCCAATCACTCGGACTGACACTTGCAGGGACAGATAAGTCCAATTTTGAACCATTTGCATTAGACCAGTCCCAGTTTAGGACGGCTGAAAGGTATGTGACAGATAGTGTGTGTTTAGAATTCTGATATTTAGATGTTTTGCGACAGGTGCACTCTGATGTTGCACCGAAACAAATTAGCCTCCTCTGTATGAGCCTGCATGTCCATACATTGCTGTGTGCATGAGAATGTGAGAGAAAGTAGTTTTTGAAGGTGTTTATGCGAGTGTGGCCTTGAGGATAGATCAAAGCAGCTCCAGGTCTTTGAGGGGCTTCCAGGCAGCTTCCTATTATGTCTCTGGGCTTGAAGTGGGGAGGCAGGGAATGAAAGAATGCACAGATGTACTTTTCAGACTCGGCGCTCTTTGAACTCAGCCTAAGCGAAGGAACCCAAATCCCAACACCTGAACCCCCCCCCCTCTGATTATAGATTAATGCCATCTCCGGTCTCAGAATACCAAAGACAGGACAAAGTCCTCCGCCTGATACCAGGATCACAAATCAAACATTCCTAATCCTCCAGCATTCATTGTAATTCAGCGCTGTGTCGGACAGCAAATGCCATTTCTGTTTGATTTCAGGTACAGAAAGATTCTCTCTACGGAGAACATTTTCCCAAAGTCTTACAAAAGGGTCAATATGCATGACAGTAAATTCAATTACAATCGCAGGGAAGTCAATGCAGTTCACTTTGCGTGACTGACAACTTAATCCATCACCACTCGAATTGTCAATCTGCATTGTTATCACTGTAAAGAGGTTAAAAGGAAGACTTAGAATAGTACTTGAATTATCTGTTCCACAGCACATTGTCGATTCTGGTTAACAATAAACAATTTAGGGCCCATGTCCACATAGCGCCTTACTCTGAGCACCATTGTCTATTTTAAATTGATTTGAACGAGTGGAAGCAGCCTTTTACAGAAAAAGGGCAGTGCCAAGCGCCTTTTTCCTAAGTGCTCCATCTTTTTTGTGCGGCCGCTCCAACTTGAAAATATTCAACTTTTCAGAAAAGCACCGAGACGTCACTATACAAAAGCTTGTGTTTGTTTTTTGGGGTTTTTGTTTTTGCTTCATCCCTTGCTCTGTGGCTGTCAGACAGGGAAATGACAACATTGTCTACAAAGTGTGAGAGCAAGAATCTTCCAGTTGGTGATTAGTAAAAAAACAATGTCAAAGATACGGTATGTATTGTAGCACAAACAGGTCAAATCCATGCTAGTTTATCGTATAACGACGGTCATACTTTATCGATATATCCTTGTCCTTGAAACAATAAAAGATCTCTGGGAGGTTTTTTTTGGATGAAACGCCAGCTCCTTTCTGCCATGTATACACGGGCCCTAGGTATCACGTCCTCCCACGCTTGATGTCAGACATTAGCAATCTGACAGCACATAAACTCTAACACTGGAGTCCAAATGTGTCTCCAATTTGAGCTTCAACACCCAGATGATCAATGTTTAACTGCCTTTAAAATAAAGAGGGATGGAATTAACACCATTATTCCCATATGGCTTTGTATCACTCTCTTTCATTAGTTTGAAACTTACTTTGACGCTCTGGTTTGGGGTTTGAAGAGGTCTTGGTGAAGTAATTCATTAACACGGTTTTAAACGCTATTGAATGACAAAGGTCTTGAACACTTCAGACATGTTAATGAGTCCCTACAGGCGACTGTAGCAAGAGGAGAGCCTGATAATGAGTATAGACCAGGGGCGGATTTGATTTCACCCCCCGGTCCTCGTTTCTTAACCGACGTACTGCTGACTGAATTTTGCTGCGAGAGGATTAAGTGGAGCCTTCTCTATCCAAGTGAGAGAGCTGATAAATAATTCACGCCTCACTTACCAGTGTATGAGAGTCAAGGAGAAGAGGTGAGAGTGGGCTGAGCCTTCTCAATGTTTTTAAACAGGCAGTTTATCATAATGTCTCACTGGCCTCCCGATTGCATTTCTTCACACTGGCTCCAGCTCTTTGTACGACTGTGTTTTATAAAGGGGGGAGAGGGGGAGGGCTCGCTGTAAGGACTGCAGAGGAATGGGAGTTGGTAAAGGTTACACTGAAGAGTCCTTGGGGAATAAGTGCAGATTAGAATTCCGAGCTGTGATTCAAACTTTGTTGCAACATTTTCAAAGTTGGACTGCATCTTAGAAAGAATGTGCCCTGAGAGATTTTACTTTAAACCATTATTTTTACATAGTCGCAAATGGAAAAAAAAGTATGCGTTTTTATCTTGCTAATACCAGCCACCTGTTAGTTTAGAAACTCACTTCAAAGTATTGAAAATAATGTTTTCATTTGAGTTATTAATCAACAACTATTAAATTGTGTCATTACCTTTATTGATAAATGATATAATTACTGCAATTATAACCCTTAAATGCATCATTTGCTAACAGTTTCACATATATAAGTGCTAATAACAACAACAAAGAGAAAATTACAAAGCAGAGAAGTGCACTAAGTACAGAAAATATGTCCTTAATACAGTGAAGCCCACTAAGCATTTACTTTCATACCTAAGCAATGACATGAGATACAAATAGATGCATATCATGCAACAACAAAAACTTGCATATATTAATACACACACCATCTGCATGCATTTCATCCAGCCATCTCACATAGGGCACCTAGCTCATATTCTTTTCAATCAATATTGTGACCTTTTTTTCTTTACGCCTAGTAAGATAAGTAAAACACATCCCACATCCCCCAGCAAAGTGGTAATATATCTGCATAAAGTGACACACTTAAACTCTGTAGAACATCTTCAAACCAACATAGACAAATGAGATGACATGTAGAACATCATATATAATTAGTTCTCTGCACATGTTTCACTCCTCCACTCAAGTTAAGTGAATTAACTTTAGTTTAATATAGCTCATTGAGCATAATTGAATTACAGTTTGCTTTGTGATTTCCCAGTGGAGTGTTCTATTTCATCCACACCACACGCGGAACGCCAGCCCTCGTGAAGACAGCTGGAATTTAACCACAACATTTTTGAAATGCTTTCAGGATGTATTTATTTGGAGAAATGCTAATGTGGTTTTGACGTGTAAATCGGCTGTGTGTGCAGCAGCACTCCACTGGCAGAGAGTGGCGGCCGACACTATGGCTGGAGAGTCAACAGGAGTCCCTGTGTCCCCGTGGTCTCTGCCAAACCAGTACCAATCAGCAGAAACAGATGGGTGTTTGTTTAGCAGCACCGGCGACAGTGGAAAATACGGAGAAGCTTTTTTCCCCTCTCGTATTTACTTAAAGAACTCTTGGCTAGAGCATACCATTTTAGGAAATGTTTTTCCAGTTTTTCATCTTTCTCTGGCCTCATTTTTCTCATTCCTCCTTTCTCTCAGCTTTAATGTTCGCTCGACACCTCTCACTCATATATCACTTACACTCTCAAATATACATCTAAATATTCGATCCTCCGCAGTATGCCAGTAGCCCTTTAATCCACACAATGTACAGTAGGATCTAATAACATTTTCCAGAGCAGAGCCTTATGCAGCCGGTTGTATGATGAGCCCTTCAGCACCGCAAGAGTTCAGTTCAGACTCTAGTCACAAGGGCCCAGTGGTTTGACATTCCACAGCCCACATTGAGCACTGAATGAGGGGGAATTATTAAATCCAGAAGAGAGGCTTTAGGGAGCCATCTCATGAGTATCCCATGATTCTCATCAGGCTGCACTCCTACACACAGACAGACAGTGATACATGTGAACTGGAGAGGAAGCGCCTTCTGAAGTGTCATTGCAATGAATCAGGGCTGACTAGACTCCCTAAAAGGCTTTATTAACAGAAAGTGCTTCAATATGATTTCCAAATACAATAAAGAAGGCCAAATTGAAGTTTTTCTGGTCATCGCAGCATTTTACACACAAGTAACCACTAAGATTTAAACATCAATACAACAGAGGCGGGGGGTGTAGCTTTAGGTCCTGGTGAGACATTTAAATCCAATACAGGAAGTCCAGCTTGAGTAACAGATCTGTGAATGTGAAGGCTTATGAATTGCCAAAACATTGCACAGCTGTGGAAATACTAAGAGACAGGATTTCACAACTCTGTAAAGTTATTATGGCGCAATAGTAGCAAAGATTTAGCATTAGCAAAAATGTCCAACCAACTTTATTTTGAGGTTAACCTAAAGGTCCATCAGAAGTGTCTGAAATAATCCCTTAATGCGCAGTTCAACTTTGCCCAACAATTATTACAAATACAGTAATTCAAAGCAAAACAAGGAAGTGTGTTTACAACAACTCGTTACTTTTGACCTATCACATTGGATTGAAGGCAAAAACTTGCATTATCCTACATTAAAACAATAAAAGGGTCTACACAATTCTTTGCTAAGGGCAACAATCATCTGAATTATCCTCATGTCTGTATGTCTCTTTGCCCAGGTCTCCTCCTAGGCCCAGTCCAGGCAGTTTACACTACTCAGACGAAGACGTCAGCACAAAGTACAACGACCTGATCCCCGCAGAGAGCAGCAGCCTGACTGAGAAGCCCTCCGAAATCTCAGACTCACAGGTGCAGTAGCAACTCTTGATGTTTTTCTATGTCTTGTATGGTCTCTCTGTGTCAAATGTTCACCGTCTGTCTGCATTAAGTGTGTATTTCCTATATGTTTGTACCTGTCTGTGTGTGTGTGTCATCTCCTTGAATTCTTCTGGAATTCAGCTTTGCATCGTCGGCTGTACTGTGTCAGTCCATACTGTCCACATTGTGTCTTTTCCTTGTCACTCACCTGAATGCAGTCGGGTCATAAGATATAGCTACAGTAATGCACAGGGAGATATGAGAGATGAATGACTCTGCTCAAGGGCGGCAAAGCAGTTTTTAGACAAGGCAGTGACCTGTGGAGAATGTCACTCTGGGAACATTCACCTGCGATCCAGGCCACTGCACTCAGCCACAGCAGGAGTTATGTAAGCCGGGGGGGGGGCACATGCACTCTGCAAAGTTTATTTTAGAGACAGTTACTTATTGGAAGGCAGCCTCTCCTATTTTCCTACCGAGTTCTCTTTAAGTCAGGCCAGACTTAGTATAAATAATCTCTGAGGAAAACTCTGAATTGGCTTTCCTCTGTAGCAGAGCCCAGCCTAGAGTCATAAGTAAACAAATATCATAGTTTTGCATTCATATTTAAAGTGCTTTAAGAACACTGTCAGGACCAATAGATGAACATGTATTTCTAGAATGTCTACTCCAGCATTTGCCAATCTGCTTTTGCCCAGTAAGTGAGATCAATCTATAAATTGTGACTTTCTCTCCGTCTCTTTCTGTCTTTCCATTGATCGTGTGCCGCCCTGCCTCATGTTTCTACATCCTGACTTCAATATTTTTTCCATTTCAGGATTTTCTTTTATCCTCACATGTTCATTTATCTGGTTTGTTTGTTCCCCTATGTCTTAAATGCATACATGTTTTTTCAGTTCTTGCCTATGTGCTCCCTCCCTGTGGTTTGGGGGGAACCATCATGCAGTCTGGTTTCGATCCTTGTCAGATGAAAGCGTCGGGGGGGGGGGCATAAATGGTCCTGAATTCCCTTGCTTTCAAGGCCTCCTTCAGTGTTTTCTTTTATCTACAAATTCTTCTACTCCAGGCATTTCTCAAATTATCTCGGGACATCTCTCGGCTACATGCGTCCCTAGTGTGAATTCCGCAGCCAGAAATCTCTCCCCACCTGGCCTTATCGGGTCCTGAGTACCTTTTCCAGATCAAATGAAAATCTCCCTACAATGAATCGTTACGGACAGGACCTTTCGCAGCACGATAACATCCCCCTCGTATTAATCATTTCATCATTTCATCACCTGTCTGACATATCTACCGTTCGCACTTGTGTATTGTCAAACATGGCCTTAATGCAGTGCCCGCCCCCTCAGTCTGAGGTGGGGACCCCCGCCTGCTGCCACACCACACGTCCAAGGTGCTGACGTTGGCTTTGATGGGCTACACCGCACAGACCCCTGCCTGTTACCTCTGCCATGCCCCTGACAGGCCACCGTATCAGCACCCAATGGTGTTTTGAAAAGAAATCCAGGAATGCTCTTTGAAGTTTTATTGAGCGGATAACTCTGAGCTATCAGAATGACATTCTGCTGTCTGTCCTCTTTAATCCCCGGAGGCTCTGCCAGCAGGTATAAGTTGACTATTGTGCTCCTCCTCAAGAGGGGATTTGGAGAGACTTGGCGAGGCAACAAGGCCACCATTACTGATCCGCTCCCCTGCAGGTAGTTCCACATTGACTTTTTCCATTAAAAGTATAGGCTTTCTGATTCAGCTCTGCCTTTTTGTGTCATTCAAGGCTGAAAATGGTCAAAGATGGATGATCTCATCTCTGAATCACACACGGATTGTAGATCATGCCCTCTCTGCAGAGTGGCATTCCGTGGGAGACAAATGAAAATGTCTGCTTTCTGTTACATGCTTTTTTCTCACTCTGCCTTTCTCCACCTTCCCACTCCCTGTCTCTGGCTACTGTAGCTTCTTTGGTTGGAGCTCTACTGAGAATACTTTGAGTAATGTTTGGATTGTCTCTAGTGACAACGCACCACTTTGTTTTGACTGGCCCAGTCTGAAGAATGACATCACAACCCAGAATTAAAGAAGATTATGACCACAATAAACAATGTTATAATAGTTTTAAGGTGTCTGTAACAGAAGATGGTAAGAGACAAAAGTTGAAGTGAGAACTAACCAATATGTTCCCTTAGCGTACGGAAAAGTGACAAATAAAGAAGGTTCAGAGAACAACAGAACAAAAGCACATGCTTACAGTACTCATTTAAATCCTCCAGTCTGTGACATCACTAAAGCCCAACAAAATCTCAAATCCCTTTAATCATAGTTGTTCTGATTGAAGTCACATACATTATAAGCAGCGAGAGGTGTTTGGCACTCTATATGCCTTGATGATGACAGAAAACAACTTCACTTTGATGCAGCAGGCTACACAGTATGCCAAAAACACATTTTCCCATTCCTGTTCTTCCTCCACTCTAATCTTTTTTTTCTACACAGACATTTCTGCAAGCTCAAAAAAATGTAGGTACTGTGAATGTCTCCGGATATTTTAAATCCCCCTCGAGCCCCACATATACTGTCTTTGTCTCCCGGGCCCCCTGCTGTGTTCACTTCATCAATGAGAGTGACATAGACAGCCCCCTCCACCCCCGCTCCTCATTGCAATAATCCATAACTAGAGGACAAAGGACTGACCCACTCTGAGGTATTGGGGTATGCATTCATTTAGTGTGTGGGGGGTTGGGGGCCATGCTTGCCCTGAGATTGTTCTTTCAGTCTCATACTCTTGTTTAAACATTAGGAAGGTACATTATTACTTGTTATAAAAGTTATTTTTAAATAATGTGTAACATTTGCGGAACAGCTTTGGCCATAAATATAGATTAAAGACAAGAATAGCTTGATACGACTGCATTTGCCATTTTCAGTTGAACTCTCTCTAGACTGAGGTCATAGGTCAAATTTCATTAGATAGGTCATCTCAACATCTGCCATATTTGCCAATAATTACCAATTTATCAGAATACCTTTATTAGTCCCACAGAGGGGAAATTTGCAACATTACATAGTGATTCTAGCACAAAGCACATCAATTTCTTCCTCTGTCCTAAATTGATCTCCCTCCTACGATGATAACAATCGCAATCAGGAACACAGGGCAACTTTATTATGCTGCTGTTAAATAAACTACTGTCAAGAGGGTTCACCAGTTAATTAGATAGATGTCTTAATCTCTTTGGCTGCCTAATTTAACATTATAACGATGAGAAAATGTTTAATAATTGTCTTTGGCAGGCTGCTATGTGTCTGTCTTACACATCACCGTGCATAAGTGAGACGGCGGTTCCCTAGAGGCTGAGGTGCAACGCTGCATTTCATGCCTTAAGTCTGCTTCTTTCACAGCATTCAACTCTGGTAATTAGCTCGTAATGAGTCGGAGTGGGGAGCTGTTTCACGGGCCGTGCCGCCCCACAGGCAAATTATTAAGCATCTCCACTGTCGATTCCCCAATTGGATCGTTGAGTTATTTCTATTAAAGACTGCTGATGAACCAACAGAAGGACAGATTGCAGCGGTTTTTGTATGTAGAACATTCCAAGGGTCAGAACACCACAGCCAGGCAGCAGAGGGTCGCAATGCACTGTCAACACTTGGTCTATACTTATTATCACGACCACACACTCACAACAAGAGTGGTGAATCTCTCATTGCAGCGTTAGATCTTTCACAGTGAGGCAATATCACTTGAAGTGGATCGGCATGTCCTGTTGGACCACTGCGATGGATCTTGTTATTGTGTTGTTGTGTTGCTAAACACTGGCATGACTGGAATGCTTTTCAACGCTGGTTGGCCTCAAGTACACACGCACACGGAAAGCCACTGATGCTGGCATACCCCTGCTCTCCTTAGTAAGAGGAACAACAATATACAAAAATCTAAACAAAGAGAAAGTATAATCATAAGAGCCACACTTTGCTTTGATTCGTTCATGGAAGAATGGGAGTAAAGGGGATCCATTTCCTTTGTTTAGAACCAACGAGATCAAAAAAGCAGGATATCCAAAACAAGCGTCTGTTTCGACATTTATAAACTCTAGAAAAAGAAAAAGTCTTTATATAGGGCTTGGCATAGGGGACGTGCAACATGTTGAGGCTGAGAGAAATCTGAGCCTACTGCCATATGTATCACATATGTGCTGTGCAATATCCAGCATGAGAGCCGTGCTCCCGAGTGTATCCTTCTGCTGCGTGCCAACAGCCATGTTTCTGTATAGGAGGATTGAAAGCAATAGTATGAGAGCTGAAAGGAAGCTAAGACGGTCACAATTATCAGCATCATGTTCTGAAAAGGAACAGCCTTCCTTGCTTTCCTTTAAACCTAATTCATACTACAAGCCATGTCTTTGGGAAATTATCCATGAGCAATTTTGACAAAGTGCACTCTGCATTAGTTCTTGGTGGTCAGGTGATTAATCACAGGCTTACTATCCAATTGGCAGCTTGCATTTAGCGCAATTAGCTGACCGAGAGCCATCCCCACCAAGTGTTCAACGATCACATTGCTCTAAGTTTGACACATGGGATGTTACTTGACGTGAATACAAAGGTGTTTCTAGCCCAGCCCTCATGAAGGTGGAGGGTCAATGACAAGAATGTCCTGAAGATTATTGTCATTCCTTTACAGACGTTTTACAAGGAATTTAAACTGATTTAAAGAATGATGAAGATAGATCCCACTCCCCTCCCTATTAGCTGCTAAAATCACATTTTTGATGTTTGAGAATGCATGTTGCTTTTTATTTTAAAGCTGTTCATACCATTCACCCAGAATGGCTTGAAGAACCTAAATATATATACATATGTACAACATATCTATGATATTATCATCATCATGACTGGGCCATTTTAATCATTTTGTTATGGTGATGTACTGTAAAACCCATTGTTTTGTTCACCCATAGGAGGCGCTGGTGTTTTCATATGGGACAGGTGGCCTACATACACTTCCACTGCATTTGGTGAGGTTCCTGTGGCTGCCTGCTTTGAATGTTTGTAGCCTGATAGGGGACTGGTTCCGATTGCTAGTCCCCGTCCAATCCTCTCCCTCAGATGTGCTGCACAACACCAAACCCGCCTTGCTGGATACAGAGATCTTAGATGCTGAACATAGCGATTAAGTCCTGAAGATAAATTGACCTGTGCCATTATGTGTCGATGGTCCGTTTACATTGCACGCTTCAGTAACAAGTCATCCATCCGTAAATCATGCTTTGACCGTTTTTGGTGTCCATGTGTTCTCGTGCTGTGTTGTGAATGTGTGTGTGTGTGCATGTGTGTAGTATAGACTGGGATGATTGTGAATTGATGACTTTGCTCAGAATAATTCAATAACTTCATGTCCATTTACATGTATAGCCTCTGCTTCTCTAACTGCTCCACATGGAAACACTGCAGTGATCCCTTTAACTCAATATATCACTGTCTCTTTATTCTCTCCCCCCCCCCCCACAGGGCAGCGACAGTGAGTACGAGGTGGACCCCAACCGCCAGAAGACCCACTCCTTCGTCAACCACTACATCAGCGACCCCACCTACTACAACTCCTGGCGCCGCCAACAGAAAGGCATCTCCCGGGCTCAGGCCTACAGCTACACCGAGTCCGAGTCGGGGGATCCGGACCACTGCGCCCCCCCGCCACTGCCTCCTCTACCTCCACTGCCCCCCCAGCTCAGTTCCCCTAGCCCCCAGCCTCAACAGGCCCAGGGCCAGCCTCAGGGCCAGCCCCAGGGCCCGCCCCAGGTTCATCCCCAGGGCCAAGGCAGCCTGTTCAGGCCCAAAGGTAGCCGGACTCCCACCCCCTCCCAGCAGAGCTCCAACCCCCCCAGCCAGCAGAGCACCCTCTACAGGCCCCCCAGCAGCCTGGCCCCTGGCTCGCGGGCCCCAATCGCTGGCTTCTCTTCCTTTGTGTGAAATATGCAGTAAAGGACTTTTCTGGAAATATATTCCCATCTTCTGAAGGAGTACTCCGAAACGCGCAGTCAACCCAATCACGTCTTTTTTAGGCTTTTCGTTCTTCTCATTGCTTTGTCTGTGTTATTTCTCAGCCTGGAAACTTGCGGAACAACACTTTTATGTTATTGTTTAATGTGTGGAAGTGTGCCAATTTAGATTTCTCTCTGATAAAATAGTCCCCGCATCATCTATTCACTTTTATGTTGCTATTTGAACTATTAGCATGCCTTTATTTCCTCGTTTGTTTGTTACTTTTCTTTGAATACATTCACATGGTAATCTATTTGATTCTGTACAAAGTCACAAGAATCTTTGAAAACACACACACACATATAAATATATATATACAGTATATATATAGTAGATGTACCTAAAAGACTAAATCAAGTCAATGCGGAGTGTGCATTGATGGAGACTGAAATAACAATATGTGATGGAGCCATATTGTGGACGTGAAAGGACAATTGTTTGCTTGGATTGTTATAAACTTGATGTAAAAAGAAGAAAAAAGTGGACGTTATAAGAGACAGACGTGGATGTGGAACTCAGGCCAAATCGAACAAATTTTAATGTGTTGGTTTGGAGAGTTTTAAGCAGACATTGGAGAAACAATCATGGGATTCCACGGAAACGGCTCTCTGGCCTACAGCACACAAACACTTGGAAAAATCGGACAACCTGGACACGGCAGGTCAAATGTCAATGACTGTGCCATGCCTGATGGATCCTGCAGATATATGAAATGAGTGTATATCTGTTTAAGTGGAAGTGTTTAAGTATTTTTGTGAGTGTGTTACAGTGGATCAAAGATGCCTTGATAGAGAAACACTTATTTATAATATCTGGCACCAATTGCTACTGGACTGCTGGCGGTGCTCTTGACCGCGGCTTCGTAATGGCTGGCCTCGCGCTACGGGAGCCTTCTTTTAATCGTGACAGACGTGGGCTGTGAATTAATTTGCATTCACAATCCATATTTGTTTTCACCCTTTGCTGGCTCAAATATACACACGTAAGTTTCATTCTGCATATGTCTACTGAAATGCTTCGAAAGCCAAACGAAGGGGGTTAAAACTGTCTAAAGTAGACAGTCACATGTGGGCACAGCTGCTCGATCTGCTCAAATGTAAAGGGGAATTTTTCATAAAAAACTACCTTTTTTTCCTGTTTCCTTCCCTGCTGGTATAACTCTTCTCTGTCACTGCTCACAATCACGGGGCAGAGCTGAGCCTGCACCAAGAGATGATGTCGTCAGATTGCCTCACCTCTTCCCCCTTTGTGTAATCAACCACGCTGTACTATTCAGGTGTGACTGTATTGTCCCAAATGCTAATGCGTGTGTGCGTGTGCATGTGTGCGTGTGATTACACTTCTCGTGCGTAAGCTTTACAGATCATTCACTGTGTGTCTGGTTATAAAGAGATTGTCCTGCAGCATCTGTAAACCTGCCTGGAGTAGCGCCACACCAGGGGCACTCGTAACGCTATAGTGAAGACTCAGTGGTGTGTTCCTAGTTTTCATAGTAAAAAAACTGAAAAAAAATGTCATCTACTTTTTTTTTCCTTCTCTGTGCGGTGATTTCATTGTACGCAACAAACGCTTATCATGCAGAATCTGAATGAATATATGATCACAGTACATTTCTGAAATAAATTATTTTTGAATGTTAGCAGTTCTGGTACTCAATTTGAAACTGCAAAGGGTAGACGGGCGGTGGAACATAAAATGCTGATCGCATATAATTTAAATCACATACCATTGTATCCTAGTCTTTCAGACCAACAATCGCTCTCAAAATGCAGTCTCGTCATTCTTTTCAGACTGACTTTAAAAAGCAGTCATTCAGAAATACACTAGATCCAGGGTCAACTTTTTCCACAACCATTATAGCCTCTGTACAGAAGCTTTGCTATAGTCATCGTGACACATCTATAAGCCATTTCACTGCAAACCCTCTCCATCACACATCAACACGCCGATTGCACAACGGAAGTCTTCTATTCACTAAAACCAAGAAATAGAAATTACCTGGATGTCTTCTTCTATAGGAAAGTGCAAAGCCAACCTACATCAGTACTAAATAAAAGAGCATGTAAACCAAGGTATAGGCCTACTTTTAAATCTGCATGCATATTTAATTTGTGCTTCCAGGTTAACTATGAACGTGTGAAAATACAAAGGGTATTTCACAGAAAGCGTCTTACTTTTAATGACATGTCATGAAATCATCAAAGGAAAACGTGCACAAATGTGAAGATATCAACGATGCTCTGTGAATAAATGCTATCTGTTAGCACATAGGTAGAATCTGTCTGCGGCTAATTAGATGATGAAATGCCACATAACCTTAGTGTTACTCAGGGCAGCAATAAATTGGATCAGCGTAGACGCTGTGAAATCCTTTTATCTGGTTACAAATGTCCTCTGGACTTTTTTTATCTCCCTCCGTGCTCCCTGATACCCACAATTCATTAGCCCATCATTTGTTCCTTGGTTGAATAAACTGTCTCCGTTGGCCCTTTAATCAGACTGCACATAAAGTGACTTCAATTTATTTAAGGAATATCAATGTTTTGGAATTGAAAAAAAGCACCTGAACCGAACGGACAAATTCTTCCATGAAAGAAGCACATGTACAGTGTCAGATGGTGTTAGATGCTAATTGGATCTCATTCAGCTTGATCCACGGCTAACCTACTAAACACATAGGCATGAGAAGAGAAGAGATTAGATGGGATAGGACAGAACAGGGAATTGGAACGAGCGCCGTCCAAAGCACTAATCCCTTTTTTGAAAACACATGGGAAATGTCCCCCTGACATAAGAATCACAGGCAGGAGCCATTTCACTCACTGAAAAATTCCTTTCCATCTGTCTCTCACCTACTCTCTCCCTCAGGAACTGAATGACAGAAAAGAGCGAGCTGGTGGTCTCTTTTAAAAAGGCAGCCCAAGGTACTTAATGGCCCTGATGAGCTTTGAGAACCAACAGTAGGAATAATAAAGGACTCAGACAGAAGGTGTAGTTCAAAGGAGTTTGAAACCCTACATTTAATTGCCTCATTTGTGAGCTTCACTGAGAGCGGTTGGGGGATTTGAAGAGGGTATACCGACAGTTGAAGAAAGGACACTAATTTCAGAAAAAGGCGATGTTTCCTGAGTGACTTTTATGAATGCCTTTTTAATGTACTGTTTGCAGAATGCTTAAATTGGTTTCTGACTCGATACGCATTAAATGAAAGAAGAACAAAAATGATCCTCACTCTTGTAACAGTTTGGTTGGACAGAACATTCCACAGTGTGTGATTTAAAAAAGTTCTATTTGAATATATGAGGCAACTGAAATGTTGACATAAATTCCTGACAGTGTTCGATTAAGTTATTTGGCCTTGTGTGTGTCCCAATTTCTGAATGAAGCCTTTCAAGGCCGTATTCATTATAACGTACAACACAAAGCCACAGAAGGAAGCAATAATTGAAAAAGGGTGCCCGCTCCAGGGAAATGTGCCATCAAAGTTTTTGTCCTACATAAGCCTCACTGAAGTTTTGAAAGACCTAAAAAGCGCTTCCCATAAAACTTTGCACCACTAATTGGTCCATCGTGTAATAATATAATTTGAGCTGATGATATTTACAGGTGGGTGTAAGAGGCTTTTACAGGCAGGTGGGCGTCTGCAGTTTCCGGCAGTTTTTAAAGTTCACACCTGAGGACCAGATGACTGTTGTAAATTAAAGGCCGTTTTTAAATGTAATCTGTGAACTGTCAAAAATAATTGGAGTAAAGTGTCCATAGTCTCCCCTATTAACCTTCAAGGCTTTCAGAAGTTAGTAGCCAACTAAAATAAATCCTTATGTTTGGGATATTGCATTATAACTGGGCAAATGTGCTGTAGGCTACATGTGCCTCAATGCTACAAATTATACGTGGAAAGAACATTAAGTCCGTACATTTCAAGTATTTTGAATAAATAGATCCTAATACAGTTGACAAACAAGAGACCATCTTGCGATAAAGCAGCAACTTCTGTTGCTTAAGATTGAAGCATGCGCAGATTTGCGAATCATCTAATGGCCACTTGGGGCTTGCTTCATAAACTCTGCGGTCAGAAATCTGTCCACATAAAAGCTTAGGCCAAGAGATGCTAGCTGAATTTAGCAAAACACTGGAAATGAGGGGAAACAGAAAAACAGAACCGCAAAGTTTAGTTTTGTCCAAAGGCAACAGAACCTGCCTGCTTTGTTAATAATTAGTAAGTGGTAAAATGCCAAGTTTTGGTTTTACAGGGTCACGCAAAGTTAGACCACTATTTCTTCCTGGTTACCATTTCCCATTGGTTATGGTCTTTATGCTAAGCTAAGTAAATGCTAAAGCTTGTGTGGGCTTAAGCTTTGAGGTTCCCTACATTCAATGGTATTAATATTTATATCTAAATTGGCAAGAAAGTAAAAAGTGCACATTAACAAAATGTCAAACTATTCCTTTAAATTGTCTTTGCTTTGGTCATATCTTTGAGGATCTTATTTCACTGCCATTAGTCCTGGGCTAAGGGCTTGTTAGTCCCAGCAGGTTGAAGTGGTTCCTATTGTCATGTGTTGTGGGTAAATAGGGCTATGTCCCTTTAAACTTCAGCAGGGGGGTGGTGCTCTCGGGCAGATGAGAGGAGGGGGGAGGGCCGCTTTGTGCGCCACACACATGCAAACTAAACGGACATTGGAGCACCAACACGGGGACTGTCCTGCCGCAGCTCATGCTTCTCCTGCCCTGGAAACTAAAGTGACTCCGAAGTGACACAGACGTTTCCCCTCCTGTTTTTGCTGTTCTTCTGTGTTTACGGGAAGTTGAGTGGAATATAACCTGAAACTTCGCCATTGCTCGGACCTTAAAAAAGGTAAAATGTCTTCATGTTATTGTTTTAGAGTTGGATGTCCTGTTGTAGAATGCTTAATTTAAGCTAGTTCGGTGAGTGACGATTTTTAGTTCAAACAATAGAATCGGCATTGTTTAGTGTAGTTTTCAGACTACTCTGCTGGGCCAGGAAACTAACGTATGTCGAAGTAAAGCCAACTGTTAGAAATCTGCATCTCATTTGAATGTCAAATCTGCTTGTAGTCAATTTGCGCCTTGCAGTCTGATCGAGCTCCTTCCTGTCTGTCCCATATGGAGCGATAACAATGAGCCCTGCGTCCTCCATCCGCCTGGGGAACACTAGAAAGTAAAGGGAAACTCATGTCATTATTGAAGTCACCACTTCAGGTTAAAGAGGATTTTGTTCTTGGGTCAAATCATGCTTTTACTATGTCATTTTGGATTCCAAACACTCATATCACTGCTATGAGCTCAACCTTTTAGGACCAATAGTTTTTAGTTACATTCAGCCTTGATCATGAAGTTGTGCAAAGCTTCCCTCCTCTTCAAACGTTTTGTTTTAAATCATGTGATATATATCGTAGATTAAGATTACTGACACGATTACATTTGGCAGAGAACCCCTTTTTCCAAGAAATCGTGCTTCGGTTCATTACTTATCAAATTATACAATTATCTGTTTTAAAGGCAAGGCCAGAACCAAGATGAAAGGAGCCAGTAACTTGGTCAGTGAAAGAAAAGTTTGTTCACATGTGGGATCCAAATAAGTAGCCTCCAAGAGGTCAATAGACTTCAGGACACAAAAATGTCTATACTAATACAATTCCTCATAACTTGACTGTATATTACTCACTTGTGTGTCCTGAAGTCTCTTGACCTCTTGGAGGCTAATTCATTGTAATAATAGTAGTTCCCACTATTACTAGATCCCAACAGTTTGGTTTCTACTTTGTAGATACCCACGATGGGACCTCGTAAGACACATAAGTGTCCCAAATAAGACTTTCCAGCTTCAGGACAGGATATGATTTAATCGGAGTGGGCAGATGGCCTTAAAAGCATCAGTTATTTTCACTGACAGTTACGTAACATGAATACTCTGCCACTCTTGGAATCTACCGAGAGCTCAGCAAACTGCAGGGCTACTTTCACCTCGTCTCTCCCGGATTTGTCCACCTCCCTGTGTCATTAGTTAGATGTTCCTGCTTGTGTTTACAGGCCTGGCACTTGCCTCTCTTGCTCATCATGACTGATGAACCGGGCAATCTACTCTAGAATTAGCACCGTGGCTGTTTACCTGCCCAGCCTCGTTCATCATGCTCTGTCCGTACTGGATGTGCTTGACTTTAACCACTGACCATAAAGCCTGCAGGGCCGTTTTATGACGTTGAGTTGAATTATTCCTCTCTCAAAGTCTGTAATGAAGCCTTAGCTCTTGTTAAACTGCCAGTCTGGAAAACAGCAGGAGGACATTTTGACTAATGGGCTTGGCTTTGGGGTTGTCTTTGTACAACTGTTGACCTATGACCCCCGCCTTCACTCGTCCGCACCCGCCCTAACAACAGCCCTAGGGTCAATGGGTGTTTGTGTTTTTTCTTGATGAATCATTTACTTATAACTGTATTGGTAACTCTGTAGAAAAAAGGAAGCAACTTGAGGTAATAGGCCAAGGTCAGACTAGCAGCGCCACTTTTCCAAGCATCCTCTAGCTTTTCTGTGTCTTTTGTGGTCAACTGAAGTAGCGCATTATCACACAGAAACACACTCCATGCCTTTCAGCTCCTTATTTTATGACTTCTCCAGAGCTGCCAGGCAGATATCTCTCCATCAAGATGTATTGTGTGCAGGGAGGGGAGTGTGTCATCTCTTACTGACTGTGCTTTCTTTTTTTTGCGCCGGAGGCTATTTCAGTTAGCTCTGGAGGGTACGCCTGCTGCCTAGTGAGGAAGCTGGCTACCTGCCCTATTCTGACGGAGCTGAGGTCATTACAGTTTTATACTGCAGAGAAGAGGGCGTGCAGGAGTGGGGGTTGGGAGAGGCAGTGAGACTCATTTTCCCATGAAATCTTACTTCAGGCACAAGCAGTTCGTTAAAAGTGGAGGGCAACTAATTTCCTTGTATATCAACACTGAGGGAGTATTTCATTTGTGTCCAGATTCTATGTTGCATGGTGGTTTAATGTGTGATGTATTAACTTTTCGTGTTGGTTTATAAGAGAGAAAAAAAGTTGTTAACTGGAGTCAGATGTGATCATTTACAGTATATTGAGTCTTGTTGTTACTTCCCATGCCTCAGGAAAATGCCTATGTAAATTACAGCCTCTGTTATCCACCCACCTTTATTCCATACTCCATAGGAGGCCTGCTGGGAACGATGGGAGAACATCTTGACATTTAGTCTTTGGCATGGCTTCTTTGCAATTACATGGTTTGGAAAAAAATCCTTTAGTTGGGAAAAGGATAAACAAAAATATTTTTGGTTGATTACTGTGTATTCAGAATGGAAGAAAGAGGGCAATTGCAAGCAGTAACATTTAAAAACCATCACTTGTTTTAATATGATTACATCATTTGTGTATGACTTGTTAATGGCATACAATTACTTTCGTGGGACTTATTTATGGCATACTAAACTATGGCTTTTTAAGACTTTTTCAATAATATTCTGCACTAGGCCATTTGAATGACATTCCTTATTCCTTTTTTTACTATATTATTACCATTTGTTGGCATACTAAAGCCTACTACACTAGTACTGATTTGTATGACCTGCTATGAATTATATGATTTTATGGCTTACTGTACTGTGACTTTTTTATGATACTACTAGGACTTCAATGTTAATCACAAAATATATATATTATTTTTATCACACCATATAATGATTTTTGAGAATCTTTCATGACATTTCTATAACAAACCATGAGTTTTCCTTTTTTGAATGACACTAGCATACTCTCTCACCCCAGAGCTCTGAACTGTGGAAGGCTCCCCATGTCTGTGAATTATTAATCACTTCAAAGGTGACGGGTGTGTAATTTTTTTTCTGCCGTTGATACTGGAAATCATAGAGACTTATGTTGAACTCCCAGAGGAGAGTTGTTTTGACTCAGACAATTACAGGATTCACTCGCCTGCAAACACAGCAGGGAGGTCTATGAACTTGGATCATAAATCCAACTGAGGGTTTTTGAGTTAATCTCTCAACAGACTTTATATGGAAGAATAGTCCATGTTACGCAGTGTTGAGGTATTTTGCAGAACCCATTTGACTTTGAACTTCGATCGGTAGCAACAAATTAACCAGTATGCTTAAAACAAGAGATTCCCTATATTACAGCCTTTATATCATTCTGGCATTCCAACGATTGTGATTACCGTAGTGGTTCCCTAAACAAAGCAATATCTGCTGCAACCTCATTTCCCCCAAAATGTCTATGAATCAAGAGCAGGGACACCAAAGAATGCCTTTGTTTGTTTCATCTGGAAACAAGGGTTAAGTTGTACAGATTTTGTTTTTAGGAATGAAGGATTTGCTATAAAAACCTAAATTAAACAAACGTAATTTGGTCTAGCAGAAAAAATGTTTTGCTGTCACCTGTTAATCCTTTTACGACCCCACAGATCTGTCTTCGACCCTAGGGCACCACTGTTTAAGTCAACCATGGACTTAAAGGGACAGTGTGTCGGATTTGGCATTATTTAACATAATGGATGGAGATGCGAACCCCTCCCAAACCAAGCAGTTAAAACCATAGTAACACCTTTGCTTAAAGGCCATTTTTCCATCACAATACTTTGGGAGCTATACAATTCAGGCGGTAGCTGGCGTTGCCACAGTTTTACAAACTCGTCGGAGAACTACAATGGCCTTCAGGTAGAAACTGCGAAAGGTTATATTGAAAGATTGGTTTGTAAATTCTGAGCTACTGTAGAGAAATTGCAGTGCATGGGAATAATCTCCCATGTAGATTTAAAGGGCTCATTCTAAATAGGGATGCTCCGATCGCCAATTTTGGGGCCGATCGCCGGAATCAGTATCGGCCGACCCGATCGAGTGGGCGGGGCCTATGGGGATCTTCCATTTAAAGTGATGTTTAAAACTCAGTTAATGTGGCTCATTCACTGGCGCTTCCACAAACAACAACCAACATAATTATTACATTCAAATGAAGTACATTATTCAAGTTTACATTAACTTTGGATAATAACACGGGAGAAATGAGTGGAAGCGCTCTCTTTTCCTCCCTCTCTCTCTCTCTCTCCTGACAGCCTGTCAGTATCTCATGCAGCTCACTGATCCAGTAATGAGTGACCCGACAATGAAGAATAAATATATGTATAACTAGTTTAGCTTGTTCCAGAGGTAGATAAAATGGGCTAAGTGTGTTAGGTCTAACTCTTAGTGTGTGTTTCGCTCCGCTCACCGGTCCGTCACAGCGGGTGGAGCTGCAGGATTTCTGCTTCACACACGTTGCGTACCGCTATTTTATTGTCCTTTTCGGACACCTTAAAATACTGCCAGACCGATGAAGCCATTTTGGCGAGCTTGTTTTGCCGCGCAGTTAGAAAAGTGTCATGTATTTTCCGTCATCATTTTACGTCATGCGATCGGCTCTCGCGATCTGCATTTTTAGAGAGCACCGATCGATCAGTAGAGTGAGTATCGGCCGATATCGATCGGCGGCCGATCGATCGGAGCATCCCTAATTCTAAAGAAACAAAAACACAGCTGTTCTTTATTTAAGATAAAAAAGACTCAAATGAAAACATAGTTATAGTTCATTTCTGTTAATAGATCCCACTAGTCACTGACTCTGTATTTTTTCAAGACTAGATTTAATTGAATTATCTTATCACACAATTGGAAGGTTGGTCAGTTAAAGAGGTCTAAACCGTGTCAACTCTTTTGGGACCAACCCCCCTGAAAAATCCATCAGCGGTCAATATTCGACCCAAAGCCCCAACCCTCAAGAGAGAAACCTTAGCTGATTCTGGCATAGTGACACCACATGCCCTTTATCGCCCCATTTAACAACAATATATCACTGCCGTTCCCATGGAAAGGGGCCACTCTCTCTTTTTCTTTTGTGAAACCCATATGCACCTGTTACTCGATCGCTCAGATCTTCGCCTGTTTTGGTTACTGTCAATGTAATGTGAGCATTGTGGAGGAAAATAACCAGTTCAACAGGAACTATTTTTCCTGTGTGGCGTGCACTTCACATTGAAGTAATTTCACTCCCTTCTTGAAACAAAACATGACAGTTTGATGCGACAACACCTAAGCACATGCATTAAATAACTACTCATATGATAGTCATAGATGTTTATAGCATATGGTCATCACTCTTGCAGCACATCATTTGTATCTTTAATTGCATTGTTTGAACCAGTTTGGATAATGATCATGTCTGAGATGAAGGCAGTGCCAGTGGAGCTGTGGCGAGGCTGGTGGGTTGGTCCAACATTGCGAATGTTTTAGAACATCATCAATGGTTTCTGTTTTTTACAAGAACACCACAGATCAAAATCACCAGCTGGCACACCTGTCCAATATTCATCTGGAATCTAATTGCAAACATATTTTGAAGATGTGTCATAACTTTCTTTCAATTTTGGCTTTGATACCGTCAATTGGTCTTGCTCTCCACTTTGTCCATTGGTCCTGTTGATGTACTACGATTTTGAGATTTGGGCAAGAACACATTTGAATGGCTTACAAGGAGGATGACGACAACCCTCCGGCAGCTTTGCAGAAAAAGATTCCAGCAGAGATTTCCAGCTACTTCCTTTAGTCGTTCCGAGGAATCAGTTTGAAAAGATACTTAATTTTCTGTGTAGTGGGAAGCTCAAACTTCTTGTCGGAAATCAAATTGTTATCACCCACGTTGTTCTTGATCGCGACCCTTATATAATACAATGTTATCCTGACATATGACAATATGATCTGGGTTGAATAATTCCAGCATATCTGTTCAACGATGCTAAAAAAAACATTTCCCCTCATTGTCGGCATAAATTAGCATATTCCCATGTCATTTAATTCATAAGAAAATCTTTTTTTGCCCATACAATTTGAATCTGACCCAGCGTTTGATATGCATATTTCCGGTTTTTCAGCTGAATTTAGTTAATGAAACGGTTAGATAAGAAAACTCATTGGTCATGCCTTCTTTGTTGTACATTTTCATAAAAATCGTATAGTGAAGTGCCAATGCCGGCTTTTATGGAACATAGTTAAACATTAACCACGTTTGTTAGCATTAAGTTCCCCTTCTTCTGCCGTCCGTCACTGACACAATATTGCTTTTAGCAGCAGCAGGGCTATGGCTGGTGCAATATCTGCTGACTCGACTGTGACGGGGTCATATTGAAAACACACATGACTGTGCAGCTGGCCGTTGCAGTCCGGGCTTTGGTCTGTTTACAGCCCAGCGAGCCCTCATTGTTTTGCTGCTCTGTATGAACACAGGAACAGGTGGTGTCTCTCTCAAGCGTACTGAAAAGACAAAGGAGGACTGTTGGCGTTGCTGTGGTCACCTCTGTGCCCACTAGATAACAAATGTATACCGGGAAATAAGGAGATGCGAACAGTCACATGCACTATTGTGGGCTCTTGTTGTGGATCCCGGGAGGGTCACAGGTTTCTCACATATCATCCTGTCTGAGCCTCAAGAGGAGAGTTTTAGGACAGCAATCCGGTGATCTGAATGGCCCGTGGTGGAAGGTTACAATACCTGAATGAATAGATACGGATCTCAGGCCTTTGTCTCTTTGTATTAAATGAATGTGAATCACTGTGAATAGTGGGTGTCATTCATCTGGGTCACATTTGAGCCTCATCTTAATTGTGTGTGTACGTGCACGCATTAGTTTCCTTTTAAAGGTGCGTGTGGTCTGGGTGTGCCAAAAGGGTTTGGTTCCTGTCTTCCTCTGAACTAATGGTGTCTGTCATTCGGAAACCAAAAGGGTGTGTTTTTGATGTTTGTGACAAACTCCCCAATGACCCTTGAACCTATTTACAGTTCCGTTTCAACTGGGGCCGTTGATGGACTTTAAACTTTAGTGTTAACTATGCACATAAACATGCACAGATCCTATGCATGTAAACACAGCCACAACCATCTGTATGTGCTTTACCAATGGAAACGTTATGCTTGCAGACATATATTTCCATGAAAAACGCGTTGTTGCTTGATTTCCAAATCAAAGTAGCATGCCAGATGTGAAAGCTGTCTTCAAGAAACCCAAATAAAAGGAAGATGGATTTCGGTAAGATGACACTGATGGTACTTCAAAGACGTTCCTGACATAATCGGGTACTGATTCCCGAAAACACTTTGCACTTTCATTATCCGGCCTACAGACTTACAGGTTTCAAAGGAGCCTGTGTTAAGTTGTGGCTTTTATTTGATCTAATGTGATCCTCTTGTCATGCCTCTGGCGTTTTATTTGATAGTGTTACACTGACTGTTTTCTTTTACTTTAAATGATCTTTAACTCCAAAAGTGGTGGAGAATACTGAACATACAGCAGATAGCACATTTTGACACGGCATCTATGCACATATTAGGTTGTAGTATGCTCTCAGGTCAACTGTCAGTGAGCTGAGCTGCTGAAATATCAGCCCCCCTGTGCTTAGCTAGCAATTCCCAAAGATACACTATAGGAAGAACTTGTACGCACACTCACAGCAAGCGTGGCCTCCTCACACAGAGCACTAACAAGGGAGCAATTGCATTAACAACGTGCTTTACGAGGGGAAGAGTCTTTATCTCCGTCCTGTTCTGGGTGTTTTCAACTTGTCAACCGCTGTTGTGAATTTGCCATTATTAGGTTGAAGTGGCCATGTTTGTGAGCCTTTGTGTTCTCTTTTGTCAGCAAGTGTTTTGTTGTTTGCCTTCGGTGTCATTTAAGGTAACACCATGGGGGTTTATTAACTCATCTTGTCAGTCAGGGCGCTGTGCCTGAGGCCTTTATAACTGGTTTGTGTGTTTGACTTTAACGGGAAGGCAGCTTGTAAAAAAAAAAAAGGCCAGGAGGTGTGGACACAGTGCGGAAAAACTGTCACTTATCTATCAGTCCCACTGAGAGGCCTCCTGTCGACTTCACTACAGTTTGTGTGTGCTCTTTTTATACATTCTAAAAGATTATCCAACAATCTTTTTGGTGGTTTGGTATATTTTGTTTTGCCAAGGTCTCTTTCTAAAGCACCCTCAAAAAACAGACAATATGGCCAGTAAACTATTTGAACTGTGTATCTAAAGTGCAAGCCAACTCATTCTGGCATCCCTGCTGCAACAGAGCATTTTGTATTCCCTCAGTATTTCTCAGCACTATCCTCAGTAGAACTTCTGCTTTGTTTTGCCGTCCAGCAGCTATTGGACGGTTCATTCAACCACTTGGCTCAGATCCTGCTCTCTGGTACCAGGCGTGAATGCTGTATATTTGTCAGAGACTCACGGGGCGGATTTCAGTGATTAATTTGACATGTGCTCTCACGTGCACGGACTCACACACAGTGAAGTACAATCACTCCACTGTAGGCGTAATGAGGCTTTGGGTACATTTCATGCAGGACACGGAGAAAGAACGTCTGTCATTCTGCTGGCATGAACGAGTAAATCCAATGTGGCGACACCCTCCACCGCCCCTTTGAGGGAGTGTTTCTCTTCAGCGCCTCCATCTGTGCCTTCCCTTTTTTTTGGGGTAAGGTCATGGCACTTCACACTGTTACTCTGGATATTATTCATACATGGAGTGGGGGAGATGTAGGGCTTATTATGTAATCAAAAAACATGTTTGTATCTATCCCTTTGGTTGTTAGCCAAGGTTCTTCTTTCCCCTCTCTGCCAGCAGCTCAGCATGGCAGCTTAGTCAGTACTTGACCACACGCTTTGTCCGACTGTGCAGGAATAACAGCTCAATAAAAAGGTTAGCTTGACTGGAAGCAAACAAGGAAATCTGCTCCTGGATATCAGGATTTGGGAAGATTAAAAAAAGATATCACTGGGTGTGCAGGGGTCAAAGGAGCTTGTGCAAAACAACAAAAGAGATAGGAAATGGATTTTGGAGTCAGACAGATTAGGGCTATCTGGTGTAGGGCTGTACGATTAATCGATTTTAAATCGAAATCGCAAAGCCTGCGATTTTTGTTGTTGTTCTTCTTGTGTGTCAGTCATCCACATCAATCAGAAGTGCTGTGCTCCACATGTACCAGTCATTGTCAATCAATCAGAAGTGGCCCATGATAGAAGGTGACAGATTGATCCAATCACCTGCCAAGTATATTTGAAATACTTTTCCAAATAGCTTCCAATGGAGCTTTCCTAGATGGTTTGGTGAAACAAACCATCTGAGTCAGGTTAGTAATGCTCCATCACATGTTTCTATTACAGGGTGAATCTTAAACTGAAGCTTGACTTTAAAGCAACCCAACGGAAGTTTCATGTAAGTTTAGTTCTTTCACTCGTAGCTCGGGCTGCGGGGGTGCTAGAGACGGGAGCACGTTAATACGACCTTCCTAGCCGGAGATATGGCCGCATTTTACAATAAACTTCCGTTGGGTAGCTTAAAAACAAATATCACAAATCGAATCGCAATCGCAATATCTGTCATAAAAATCGCAATTAGATTATTTCCCCAAATCGTGCAGCCCTAATCTGGTGGGGATAGGGGATGTTTGTTTTTAATTTTTCTGGGTGGACGGAGGAGTTGCGTTTGCCGTCCTGAGCTCCTGACACACGGAGCAGAGGGCAGGCTCAGGCACGCTGGTTTTATTTGCTCACGTCGAACGCGTTGCCCTTAATCCTCCTGTGGTTTTGTTCTGGTCGGTGCAGCATTGGGGCCCTGAAGGCTGATGTGTTATAGTACAGTACAAACACACGAACAGAGGGCATGTAGAGTTTGAGCAACCATCACGCTGATGTTGGTTTATTTGATCCCAAAGCTTTTTTACATGAGCAAGATGAGCGTTCACTATCTAGTCGGTCTTGTGCAGATAAAGCAGTCAATGTTCCAGGGGCGCTTCTGACCTTTCCCAAAGTCCAACTTGGATGTTTCCGGTTTCTTTAAGCTTCTTTATCGGCCCTGCCTTTGATGTAATTAGGTTAACCATTGACATATCTGAATAATGCACAGTTGCTCAAATTCCTGTTTATCTTTTCAGATTTTATGATAGCAATTTTATATAAGGGCTAGAACCTGCTAATATGACATTTCTTGATTTCACCATGGACACTATAGTTGCAACACCCATATTTTATAAACTTTACTTCCACATGTGCTTTGTTATTAGGTTTAAGTATATTTTTTCCATAGTATCGAGGACAAATGGGTTTTTTGTCTGGATCTTAATAGCTGTGTTATGTGAGGACAAATGTGTTGATGCTGAAGATTCGGCTAATTAAGTTACTAAATGGGCCCTCAAGAGATTGCATGTTCTCACTGTTTATGCCTAATAAAGATATTGAACCCATTTCTGCTTCATAGAGAATACAGGCTTTTTATGACAATACGTTTCACCTTGAGCCTTAAACACAACAAAATGTTTCCTTGGAGGAATATAATAAAATAAATGTTACGATAATTGCAAATTGGACATTTAAATGTTATTCTTTAGGTGTACATCTGTTCCACTTATACGTTTAGAGTATATTTCATCTTTATTCTAGCTATATTGGGTCAGTACAGAAGGAGCAACAACCTTTACAGACAGGCTTACTGAGACCTCGGCGAAATTCTATACTGTGTGAGTTTTGAATAAGTGAGCAAATAGCACTGGTGTGTTTAACATAAGTTATATCTGTTTACCCTGGGTAAACCTGCTGAGTGAAATAGGAATGCTTTGCTTTATCCCTTTCTTAGCATTCACATCCTTTCCTCTGGGTCTATTCAATATATTCCGGACATTTGTCATACAGGGTTAGCCTTGCAGCGTGTCACTAGATATGAAGTCGAACAGGAAGAACATGTTTCTTCCGTAGGAGGCAGTCATGAGGTGGTATGCAGGAACAAAGGATGGCTTATTTTAGAGTGTTATCTGTAACAGGTTGCCATTCTTATGTTAGTGTCACACATTCTTTGATCCAGTCAGACAGTGTTTACATGATACTGGAATCTCTTACTTCTATATTAACTAGAAAAATATATACATTGGATTCCATTTTCAATACCTCGGGGACAAGAATACGCAATATTGAGGGCATAAGGCATAACATGATAGAATAATTCAATAGTTATGGATTGTCTAAACAGTGTCTAAATCCAGTATCATTACTTTGGATTGATTCTATTTTCAGGTGTGTTGTAATGCGACGTGAGGCTGAGTTTGTGTCGAGTATTTCTTCATCCTTTATCTGTGCGGTGAGTTAAGGACAATAAGTAGATGTCGGACTGGAGGAAACGTTGAGGCGGCTAGAGAAACGGCGCTGTGCTAATGAGCTGGCACCAAGGCTACAGCACCATGATGTAAGGCGGAAACACATTCATACATAGTGGATGAAGCCTCCTAATTCCTTCATTTCTAGCCTCTTTGATAGCAAACATTTCTATATTTATTATATTCGTTTATACAGTTGTTGTGTTTGGACGATGACAATGGGACAATTCTGAAGGAAGATGAAAATAAACATGGACATGGTCCGTGTTGTTGTTTCTCTGCTTCTGGCTCTGACGGCGTCCTCTCCCCCCGTGGGAATCAGATGTTTGGGCTGGAGGTTATGGGCCTCACAAAGTAGCTGCAAATGAAGTTTGCCAACCTTCTTTGTCAGAGTTGGGAACTTTCCATTCTTATGCATCAATTGATTAGCAATGTCATAGATGCCGTTGGCGGACTCTTTATTTTCATTTGCATATCAATGTTGCTGACAATAGGCCTGAACAAAAGCAGATTCAAGGTTAAACAAAGCAGAGGTTTTCTTGTTGCTCAAGGTCTCTGTTTTGAAAATCATAGTTTAGAGAAATGGGGGGAAAGCTGGAGAAGAAAAGAGTTGGTAAAACATAACTTTAGTAGTGTTTGCTTGCCCAAAGGAAAATCTGTAACTGCATATTGAAAGTCAGTTAACATGAATATTTTGGTATTGATACATTTGTTTCGAACTGATTCATAGGCTCACTATTGTATCCTTTCCCTGCAGAAAAGGCATTTTTTTAACATAATAACAGTTATGCAATTGCACTGTTTATGTCTCCTTGTAACTCTTCAAGGCTTCTTCCTTGTGAATAAATTATGGACTCTCCCTCTCCTTTTAAAAGATTCAAACAAAGTCTAAAATAAAACCAGAAAGTCTCGCAGTCAGTGCACGTCTGTTGCTTTAACTCGACAGTAGGCGAGCTGTGATTGGATGAGCAGCCAAAGCCTCTTTCCCCTGCTCATCGGGGTGAATGAAGAGAAAGTGGTGTGGGATAGCCGAGGACTGTGTGGCGCCTGTGATCCACAGGATTACAAGAGCGAGACTGAACGCTGCTGAGCATGCTGGTTGTTGTGATGTCATTCAGAGTCTGCCAGCGACACGATGCTCTTAATCATTCATGGCCCTGTCACCACTTGTCTCAGTTCGAGCTGGAGTCATGTGGCACTTTGAGAGCTCTGTTACATAAAGGCTTCGTCACGGGCTGGCACCATGGCTGAGGCAATATACTCAACTCAAACAAACAATATAATACCTCTTTGGGCTTATCTAGTGGCCTACAACAAATATGTTCACCTGTGTGTTTGTGTTGAAGTGATTGCTATCTTTGAGTTGTATAACCTGCTTTTTTGTTTTGCTCCATGAGCCTGTAAAAAGATAGCGGAGATGAAATTCTGCCCCCAGGTGAACTGAGTGTAGTGGAAGCCATACAGGTCAGACTGGAATCCCTAGACTTCCGTTTGACCTTAACACAATGTATGAGCAAACAAGAGAGGGGCGACTGTATGTTTTTCTATTGGTCAAGACACTGAGGAGAAATAACCTTTTCATTTTTTTTTGAGTGAGTTGTATAGTATTCTCTGTATGTTCACGAAATCCAAGAGACAGCCCAAGCAAAACTATTTAGAACTTTATTTCCGTTTCCTACTTTAAAAGTAAAGAAACCAAAGATACAGCAATGTAAAATAGTACACCCAATTCTTTCTATTTGAAGGTCTGAAATGAGAATAAACTTGCAGTATTAATCTATATGACATTAATTCAAAAGGTGGAGTTTGTCATTTGCAATTGACGGAGTCTTGGTATTTCAATATGAAGGAAAAATAACCACAACATTTTATTATTTGTAATCGATAAAAAGCCTCAACATTGGACACAATCTTTCTTCCAAGCTAACAGAACAGATTTATTAGCATTGTACTTAAATATGATAAGTATTTAGCAGTCTATATTGTAGAAATGTTCAGGTATCGTATTTAAAACAGTTAACCTAAATGCCTAATATATTTGGAGAAAGCCTGGATAGGCTCCCAGAACAACAGAAAAAAGAGAAGCATACATTCTCCGCTCTATGGGAAAGAACATTTACCACGGCCCCAGTTTCATACGCAACATTAGTGCTCCCTTTTTAGGCGTTTTAAATGGTCTCTGGAATGTTTGAAACAGGAGAATGCATAACACATAACACTGTCATTCTTCATGGTTTATCTTTTGAAGAGTGCTGAAAGGCTAGAACTGAATATGACAGGGCTGCCTGCAGGCTGTACTCCATCTTTTGTCATGCCCACAATAATGGGGTCTTGATGATCCTGGAGAGGGAGGGGGGGGGGTTGAACTATTCCTCGTGAAACACCAAGGGGCCCCAAAAGACATTAAATGGGCCATTTCCTAGAATGGCTAAAGGTGTGGGGCTGGCACCTTTTGATATTCGAGCACCCACTGACATATGTTATGCTTGGTTTGAATGTATTCGGGTGACAAGGCGCATCAAAGGCATTCCCCTTCAGCTATAGCAGCGTAGTTATTGTCTTATTGCCCTGCATGTGGCCACCAGGAAGGGTTAATCCATCCATCTGAATGAGCTGATCTCTCCATGTAGGGGATCAAATCTCACTGGCTGTCTCCGGCCGGCTTAGAGACAGGAAGCTCGCTCCATAGCCAGTGCTCTGCTCTGACGTTGCCATAGAAAAACACAAAACGATGGGCAGCGGGGAGGAACATTGCAGATGAGTTGTCTTGAGTGGTCAGTCACACATTCGGCAGCCTTTGTGCAGCGGATACTAATTGGCTACCGCACAAGGCATGAAGGAATAAAGGGTTTAGCTAATAATAGATCATACTGCATTAATCTAACCACTAGGACTCCGCTTAAAGGGACTTTGTGGGAATGTGTTTGCTCTACGCTATAAACTTACAATTTGGCATCCAGTTGCTGTTTGAATAGCCTTCGTAGCAGTAAGCCCATTCCAATTGTCACGTATCAGGGTGTGAACTTGAACTAGCTTTAACAATAGTACTTGAAAATAAGTACTATTGTTAATGAATTTGCCCTTTGTTAGGCCGGCTTGTGTTGCGGGGACAGTGCATCTCCTCCATTCAACAGCACCAGAACTACAGCTTGAATGAAGTTGTTGAATATAGAGGATACAAACCTTTGGCAGTGGATAGAGTTCAGTTCTCTTTGGGAATGACATCTTTTTCTGAAAGAGCTGTGAACAAAAACACAGCGCTAGCTTTTATCATCTATCAAACCCCCTTCTGTTCCCTCTAGTGCTACAGTTGCCTTTCCAATTCAATGGGTTCTTGTCAGAGATGCAAATGTTTTCATGGGTGACGTTCCTTTTTGAATATTGTTTAGTGAAGCCCCCATTCATTCACTGTGGGGATGCGTATACGGGCCCAGAGCGTGGGCTTCAGCTGCAGTCTGAAAACACGGAGAATGGCGGGATTGCTGTCTGGCTAAAACAATTGGAACCCTTGTTAATGTCAGTAACACATGGATCCAGTAGAGTGTAACCAGCACATAAGTGGGTGTTAAGACCTATTCTCCACTCGTTCTGCTTTAAGATCACGTTTCAAGGATTGCGTCACTGGTGACCTAGGGACAGTGTGTGAAATGAGCCATATTATCTGCTTATCCAGCCAAATATCATCAGGATCAAAGTGAGCTAGGTTAAATCAAGAGCACCCTGCTTCCATCGCATAACAGAACGTCCATTGCCATCTCTAGAGATGATAGACAAAGCTAGGTCAAACGTGGCCATTGATGTGTGTTCAGTGATAGACAGAACAAAATATTATGTTGGAGGTGCTTAAATGTCGCTCTCAAGGCAAAAGAGACAAAAGCTCAAACTGAAGAAAAGCACAGAGCCTCCGATGGAAACATCTAATCTCTTGGTAACAGGAAGGTTAGAACAGAATGTAGCAGATCTGGACTTTCTGAGCTGTGCAGTCAGTTGATCCATGCTGAAGAAATGCTGTTCCACTTATTTTTTTTGTTTTATTCCTGCCAGCTTGAACTGCTCTTGCTCCAAGTATCCTGTGTCTTGCTGGTTATGTAACAGTCGGGGGTCTAAATGGGAACTAAAGCACAGCAGAGACATCGGACACTGCAGCTACTTGAAAAACTGAAAGTGACAGCAGCCTATTATAGGGGTCTTTAGGAAGAGCTTTAAAATGTACCAGAAGAATGGTACTAGCACAATTTGGATGGGAATAGTTGCCTTGGTAAACCTCATTGGGGATATTTCACTGGTTTTGAGTGCTGTGAACTTTGTACAAGAAAGCATTTCTTTACCATTACATAACACCCTCAAAGACTTCTGCATATAAAAGCTTTTCATTAGTTAAGAACCACTCAAGTGAGGATTCATTCTGAAGCCCTGGCAACGAAAGCCTCCATACTTAGTGCAGATCGCGATAAAGCCAGTTATGCGATAGTGGCTGATGAGAAAGGAATAGACATAGCTCTTTAGAGAAGCATTTAAAGTGGTGTTTTAAATTTTCAGCAGAATAAAATGTTATTAATTGAACAATTCCACACTTCCTGCCAAGGATTAGAGTACTGATGTGGCTTTAATGCTCTCTCTTCTTGTTCATAGGTTTATCTGACGGTGGAAGGAAACTTGAGCTGAAGGACCAGAATGGCTGCACACATTAAACACCTGGAATTATACTTTCTTTGACATAACCTCAGCCAAATAAGTTTGGAAGGAACTCCTCTGAACTCCTACAGAAGCTAGCTCCATTTCTCTCTGTGGATTATAAGTAACAGACTGCCATCATGCCGATCCTCAAGCAGCTGGTGAACAACTCTAACCAGTCCAAGAGACGGTCCCGCGCAGACCTGACCGCCGAGATGATCAGCGCCCCATTGGGCGACTTCCGCCACACCATGCATGTTGGCCGCGGAGGAGACGCCTTCGGGGATACTTCGTTTCTGAGCACCCGATCAGGGGAACCTCCCAGGGAGCCGGAACCTAAGCAGAACTCCCCGGTGCCCAAACCAGGTCTGCTGTCCCGCACCTTCAGAAGCAGCAAGCGCTCTCAGTCAGTAAACCGAGGCGACAAATACGAGTACACCATGACGGGGCCTTCTGGTGGTTCGTCGGCCTATGTCAAAAACGCCATATCCATGCCTTACCTAAACGAAGAGGATGTGAACCGAGGCCAACGACTGCCGAAGAGCGTTTCCTCCAGCCCCATGAAGAGACTCTCGGAGATCGAGAAGCCATCGAACGGAGCCGCAGCCATGGCGACACTGGATGCAGAGTTTGAAGAGCGCAATTTCGGCGAACTCACCGATTTGCCTCCATTCATGCCCAAGGGAGGCGGAATGAAGCACGCGGAGTCCATGATGTCCTTCAACATCGACTTGGGGCCCTCAATGCTCGGGGACATCTTGAGCGTGATGGAAAAGAAAGGCTGTGAGGAGGACGACCTCGGCTACGAGGAGGGCGAGGGCCGGGCGTCGCCTTCCCTCATCCCCCACATAGATGACGATGACGCAGAGGAAAAGGCCCCTTCCAGGCCCCCCCGCACCATGTACCAGCAGAAGCCCGTGGTGGAGCCCTACACCCCCGAGCTGCACCCCAGGAACAACCACCACAACCTGGACAGCTGCTCCGTGTCCAGCGCCGGCTCCGTCACCGAGGAGAAACCGCAGTTCCACGACAACGACACGGACAGTGCGAAGTACAGCTCGCCACGTGGGGAGGAAGACCAAGAATTCACCTTCATGGATGATGACGATGATGAGATTCGAGTGTAGATGTTTTACCTATCACTGCCACGAACAGTCTTGAAGGACACTAATGTAAAGGACCAAGCTGGAAAAGGGCAGTGGAGGGATTTAGAAGCAGCGCCACATCTGCTTTAAGCTTCTTGTAGATCAATCTAATCTCTGCCCACTTTGTTCTACATCATAAATAAAAACCAATTAAGCCTTATTCACCGTGCTGTTGCAAGGAGATATGAGCCAAGAGCGTGTCAGACTGACTCACAAAGTGAAACTCTCGCAAAGTTTGGGTTAATTTGCAACACCAGACTCTGAACTTATCGAGGAATTCTCCATTTTATAATAAGACTGGCTCTGAACCGCGTCCTTCTCAAAGGTGCATTGCTCGTTTTAATAAGTAAAGGGCGGCAATATGGTTAAAGAGCCCTAACCCCAGCTGTCAATCAAATGAATATCACATTTGGGGTATGTGATGTGAGGAGAAGGATACGTGAAGTCACAAACCAGATGTGGACGTGTGCTACAGGTTCTGAAGAAGAAAGAGGGAAAGGAAAAGAAATGGAACTCTGATAGCTTTGTAATGTGTGGGAGTGATCATTTTGCCATATCTTGGCATAGATGCTAAATAGATAAAGTAGGTTCCTACTTTTGTCCAAGTCTGACTTTAAAGGGTGATTATTTTGTACTTTATAATATGTAAATAGAGTATCTGGAAGTTGGTCTACAGTAGCTCTCTTGTATTTGAGTTTGGTAGTTTACCATTTTGCCCCTGTCTCTCTTTTATATCTCTCTTCTTTAAATCCATAGAGAGCTGTGGTATTTATTCAACATGTTTTATAAGGGATGGATCATACTAATTGTGCACTGCGAGGTCTTAAAAGTTTAGATTTCAAGGTTCTCTGATACGTTGAATTTCTTACAAAAACGTCTTAATTGAACTAAAGAGTTAGCCAGCTTCTTTACGTTGAATTCGGCTGCCTAGCACTTACATATTGGATTCAATTAGACATTAAAGTGTCTAAGTCACATCACTCCTACTTTCACTGTCGTGTTAAGGCTGTACTAGCTCACAAAATGTCATGTACTTTCTTTCAACAACAATACAGAAGTTGTGTTTATTTTTTGTATCTTCACAACTCATTCCACATCATCACTCAGATGTGTATGATAGGCAGGTCAAAGAGAGGCATGAAAGCGTTTGAAAGGGAGTTGTCGCTGTAGACAAATTGTTATATTCAAATTAATAGTTAGGGCTCTATCCAAAACACACATCCTCTCTCTAGACATGTGTTCAGGCGCGTCTCTAAGGGAAGAGAGAGTGTGTTATTAGAGCGCAGCTACTTAATAAAGCATCAGGAATGTCCCCGGGCAGCGTCAGATATTTCCTAAACTGGCCCCACAAGTGATACCTCCTGTACACAACCAAATCACACAGTAGGAACACATGATTAAATGAACCCATCATCTGGCCGTTTCTCTGTCTACTCATTAAATGTGCTGCATTGTTGGCTCCCAACCAGCTGGATCGGCTCCACAAACAGCAGGGTCAGGGACGGGCAGGTGGGTGGCTTCTCTTTCTTCTTTTCTACGATGCAGGCTCCTACAGGTCTAAATAAGGTATCCACGGTTAATATGACCCTTTTTTTATTTGGCGTTAAGAAACTAATTGCCAGGTTTTTGAACTTCCTGTTGACGCGGGGGTGTGCACGTAGAATCAGGATGCTGTGCCATTCTGGCTCGGGTTATTGTGATGTTTCCAAACAGAAACAGGTTTAAAGACGTTTGTCTTAAAAGCAATCTAGAGGAGATTGCCAAGTATGTTCTAACTTTATTATTGGGTAACGTTAGCAGGATGTATGATTGTGTTGTTGTTACTTATGTGTAGATATGCAATACAAGAGTCAGAGCTCACATTTTGATGCCAGTGAGTCAAAATGGAAGCCGTCTTTACTTCTATTGGTCCAGAATGAAATGGTTTGCGCTGCTGCAGTCCTTCACGTTCATCGCCAAGAAATGAACACTCTAAAAAGAGAACAGAAACACTCCTTATCTGCCGTTGTTTTAATCAAGTCATGTAAATATAGTTAGTGCCATGGATGATTACATTAAACACTGGTTGTTATCAGCAGTGTGACGATGTGGTACTACCGTGGGAATGTTAGCGGATTCAACACTAAATGGCACATTTGCGGCCAAATTGTCGCAAGTAGAAGAATAAAGGATCATGGGAAAGTATACTAAATGACGCTGAAGTACTTTCTTTGTATTTTCTTAATTTTGCTGGCATTCTCCTTGTTTCTCTTTAGGACACTCCTAAGTAGGCCAGAACAAACTATTTAAAATAATTTGCAAGTTCGTTCTGCCCCAGGTCTTAAAGTTTTCAGCGCCCGGACAGCTTTGCTTTGGAGTGGTGGGAAAAGATAAGGACGTGAAAAACAACCTGCTCAGAGTTCTGCTGTGAATGTTTATTCTTTTTTTTCTATTCAGTGGCTGTAGTGTTATGCCGAGTTTGTACTGATTTTCTTTTCCTACTCCTTATTCTGGTTTTACAGTATATTAATATATTTACCTTCCTCATTTTCCTTTCTTTGAAATAACAGCTATATTTTTCAATAAAAGAGAAGCTGGTAATCTTTAACCGTGACTCAGTCGTTTATTTACAAATTCATAAGTCTGTCACCGCAGGCGTCCTTTCATTTTCAAAACTCTTCAGCAAGTTTATACACACTCTTAAAACGCGCTTATTGAAATCTGACCTTTGTGTAGCCCTCCGATTTGTTTATAGTGAGCTACATAAACAGTTTTAGCCGCAACCCCAGTTTAACAAAGTCAGAGTGGATTGTTCTGCATAAATAACCCTGAAATTAAAGATAAAACCTTGTTCTAAAGATTCCACATTACGGGCAAGATGAGACTTGTTAGCGAATTAAAGCCCTCCAGCCTGACATTGATTTTAACAGGCTTTAGAACTTGCTGGGTAAGACATAAAGAGCATATCTTGTGATTCATAACATTCAGTCAAAATGTTTTTGTATGATCCAATTTGTTCGGAAGGGGAGTCAAAGTAGCTTAAATGATGCATCAGTGACAAATTGTGAGGGCGCTAAATTAACCGTACAGAATATATTACAGGTTCTTTCCTTTTTTCCAACCGTAAATCAAATTTCTCCATATGATGGCCATCTGGATATGTGATGACATTTTTTCATATCACATATCTATATGAAGACTGTCATGATCTCAGGTCTAAGAATAACATCTGGAATGAAGCCCAAGGGGAAAGTAGTAAATCTAGCCTGGTTTGTTTCTGAAGAGTTTCACACGTATGTAGTTATAGCTGTATAAAAGCAATGGTGAAATGTAAAGGTAATTTATTGTGATGCACACAAAATGCTACTTTATACATTGGTACTTTTCTTCGGGCCATTATTCTGAGAAATATATATTGTTCTGTAATTCAAGAACAGTTTCTTGGTGATACTTTGGTAATATCCTAAATGAACTTGATCTTGTAAAGAGTATGCTTAAAGTGTGGTATTAATACTTTTATAAGAAAAGGATTTGAAGCTACAAAATACATTTTTAACTCGCATTGCTTTACATTACATTACATTGCATTTAGCTGACGCTTTTATCCAAAGCGACTTGCAATAAGTACATTCGACCAGGAAGATACAACCTTGAAGAAAACAGAATCATATAAGTAGCCTACATCAGGTTTCATAGAGCCAAACATTTCAATTGCTACTCAACTGGCTTTAGATAAGCCAGTCCTTTTTAGTATATAAGTGCTTTGTTAGTAATTATATCCCTCTTACTGGTGGCAAATAACTGTAAAGCAGTTTTTATAAAACCCATAAAAAGATAAGTGTTGGTTAAATTGTAATATTTCCGGAAACTGTGTTCCATACTTTCCTATAGGTGTGTTGCTATCGCCCTCTAGTGTCACCTTTATAATACTGCAAGTTAAAGTCCTTTAATCCTGCATAATTTGATATGGCAACCACTGTCTTTATTTCAGTACTAGTTTTCCTGGTGTCCATATGCAATAAAATAGTTGAACACACTTTAATTTCTAACATCCCCTCTAGCTTTTGGTTTGTTTGTTGTTGTGAAAATAGATTTTCTGTTATGAATACACAGGGCTCATGTTGATCCTTCAGAAACATTTGCAGGGCAAACTATTCATGGTTTTTCAATCCTTAATCCTCCGTAATGTGAAAACAAAGAACATCTTCCACAGTGTTCAAATCGTTTTGTGAATTTTAATATGACTTGTATCATTTTCTTTACAGAGTATGAGAGAATTTTGAGAAAGCCTACACAAATCCTAAGACAAGTTTTCTTCTTCTACATGTTAATATGGAAAACTGTTGCTGTAATACACATGTGGGTATATCTTTTTGATCAGTTTCATGCTGCAGTTAGTTTTGTTTCTTCTCATTTAAACTCCAGAAATAGTGCTATCTATGCTAACCAAAACTAAAGCCACCAAATGTTGCCTAATCGCCCAATTACACTAATAACACCCCCTTAAAGCATGTCATTTACACAAAACAGCCAATAGCATACACAATGTATTTGCATGGGCAGCTAAGAGGATTTCTAAATGGTGCTTTCAGTAATACATCGTCTTTGTTTCAGTCTCTAGAGGAGGACAAACAGCAGGATCAGAGCGGTGACTCACGTGCAGCGAGCACGTGGAACAGTCTGTGTCATTGCCAGGGAGATGAAATATCCTCCTGAAAGATTAATGTGTGTGTGCTCGGCTGTAAATCTGCACCCTGCTTTTACTCCTGTCTGATGTTCCCCATCTACAACACAGCGTGATGTCTATTTATCTGTTGTGTGTCGGAATTAATCAACTACAGTGCCATAAAGGAGTCTTTATGCATAGTCCTTGAAATGCAGTTCTACAATTCTTATACTGATTTTTCCTTTTAGTTGAGGTCCTGTAAATCTGCCATATAAATATGTGGAGCATTAATATACAGTAATTTCTAAGATAAAGATGAACTACACACGTTGGGGTTTCAATAAAGGATTTGTTGTTGTGTAACCTGCATACAGAAATAAATGTAAGGCATGACCTGCTCACCATACAACGTTTTTTTGTATCTTTGTGAACTTGCCTTCAAGCTCTGTCCGAATGGCTGTAAATCTTTTATGAAGCTTGATAATGTTTTAAAAGATCTCTGTATTTATTGGTGATGTTGGAATTGTGTCATGTTAACTAAGGTACAGTACATCCTGTATTGAGTTACTGATCAATGTGTGTGTGCTTGTATGTTTTTTCTAATAGTTTCAACATAATACTCTATTATACTGTAGGCAATTTTCAAAATACTATACTGTATGGTTTTTGTTCTGATATTTTTCAATGTATATGTATATGTTGATTTATTTATGTTTTTGAAATACTGAATGTAGTCGTTTTTCTGATATTTTTTTACTCTAATATGTCGTTTTGTTAATATTTTGAACATTATATAACATTTGTATTTATTTATGCTATAAAGTTGCAAGAAAAAGTATGTGAACCCTTTGGAACTACCTGGATTTCTGCATAAATTGGTCATAAAATGTGTTCTGATCTTCATCTAAGTCACAACAATAGACAAACACAGTCTGCTTAAGCTAAAACCACACAAACAATATGTTTTTATGTTTTTATTGAACACACCATGTAAACATTCACAGTGCAGGGTGGAAAAAGTATGTGAACCCTTGGATTTAATAACTGGTTGACCCTCCTTTGGCAGCAATAACCTCAACCAAACGTTTCCTATAGTTGCATATCAGACCTGCACAATGGTCAGGAGGAATTTTGGACCATTCCTCTTATCAAAACTGTTTCAGTCAGCAATATCTTGGATGTCTGGTGTGAATCGACTCTCTTGAGGTCACTGCCACAGCATCTCATTGGGTTGAGTCAGGATTCTGACTGGGCCACTCCAGATAGGGGTATTCTTCTGTGAAGCCATTCTGTTGTTGATTTACTTTCTTGCTTGTGTTGTTGTCCGTTGCACTCACCCCATCTCTCTGTTAGCTCAATTGGGTGGAGTAGAGCCTTTAAGTTCTCTCAGCCAAAGTCTTGATATAACTTTGAGGATTCATTTTTCCGTCGATGATGCATCTGTCCAGGGCCCTGAGCAGCAAGCAGCCCCATACCATGATGCTCCCTCCCACATACTTCACAGTGGGATGAGTTTGAGTTGGGTGCTGATGTCTTTTTCTCCACACATAGCGTTGTGTGTTCCTTCCCAATAACTCAACTGTTTTGGTTATCCTGTCCACAGAATATTGCAGTAGCGCTGTGGACATCCAGCGGCTTATTTGAACTATCAAACGCGCAGATCAGAACAACATTTTATGACCAAATTTAGCAAAATCCAGGTAATTCAAAGGGTTCACATACTTTTTCTTCGCAACTTTATACCCAGTGTTTCCCATTTGTCTTGGCGCGGGCGCTGCGCTCCTGCCAACGGCCCCCGGCCGCGACCTACCTGACATTCAAGGTGTTTTGTTTTGGTTTTATTTAAAAACTATATTATTTATAGCACCAAATTGCATCTGCAGTGATCGCGTACTACGTCACTTTTCACTTGAACGATGATGGACTTTCGTATTAATAAACTAAATGCCTATGTTATTTATCCAATGGGGATGTGCTAGTCTTCAGGTCCGACTGCTTTGCGTATTCACGATTCTTCCCTCGGTCCGCTCTGTTTCTTAAGGGCGATTACGATGTCAAGGTTTTTACTATTTCGTNTCCACTCAAGTCCCTACTCAAGTGCCGTTGGAGGCCCCGTCGACTACTCTTCTGCCAGGGGTCCTGCCAACCCTATGTCCTGTACCATTGGAGGCCCCGCCGACTACTCTCCTGCCGGGGGTCCTGCCAGCCCTATGTCCTGTGCCACTGGAGGTCCCGCCGACTACTCTCCTGCCAGGGGTCCTGCCAGCCCTATGTCCTGTGCCACCGGAGGTCCCTCCGACTACTCTCCTGCCGGGGGTCCTGCCAGCCCTATGTAATCCTATGTTCTGTGCCGTTGGAGGCCCCGCCGACTACTCTTCTGCCGGGGGTCCTGCCAACCCTATGTCCTGTGCCACCGGAGGTCCCTCCGACTACTCTCCTGCCGGGGGTCCTGCCAGCCCTATTGTCCTGTGCCACTGGAGGCCCCACCGAGTACTCTTCTGCCGGGGGTCCTGCCGGCCCTGTGTCCTGTCCCGTTGGGGGTCCCGCCGACTACTCTCCTACCAGGGGCCCTGCCAATCCCATGTCTTGTTTCGTTGGAGGCCTCGACATCACCTGTATCGCCGAGGGTCCTGCCAACTCCTTGTCCTCTTCCGTGGAGAATCTTGCCAACACCCGTTCCACCGGCTCCGGTTCCTGTCCGGCCAACACCGGCTCCTGCCCGGTCACCTGAGAGCTGTGGTCTTCGCCCCTCCTCGAACTCTACCTTGCCCCCAGGCCGTCCGCCCGAGACCCCCTTTTTGGACTCTGCTTTGCCCCCGGGCCGTCCGCCCGAGTTCCCCTCCTTGTTTTCTGCCTTGCTCCCGGGCCGTCCGTCCGAGACCCGTTCTCCAGACCCCCTCCACCCACCCTGCTGGACTTTGTTTTTTGGGACGTCTGGAATCCGTCCCTTGAGGGGGGGGTTATGTCACGCTCCTGGGTTCATGTCACGGTTGTAGTTTTGTAGGTTTGGGTGTTT
>NW_011356221.1:330086-351602 GCF_000735185.1 Notothenia coriiceps
CTCTGGTACCTATCCAAGAGCCGGCCTGCCGGCCCCCGTCCGTCTCAAGTTTCTCCCCTTGAAGCCGCCTGCCGTGCCCCCGTTGCCGTCTCAAGCTCCTCCCCGCTTCTGGTGGGCCCGCTTTGAGTCCTGGGCCGAGCTCCCGCTTCTGGCTGTCGAGGCCTCCGGCCCGTCCTCGGCCACAGCCGTTCTAGGCCTTCTCGTGTTCCCGCCCCGTCCTGGGGGCCGTCCTCTGCGTCCAAGACGCCCTGGAGGTTGCCGAGTCCTGTACCCCCACCCGTCTGGGGGCCGTCTTCTCGTCAGACGCCCTGGAGGTTTCCCGTTCTGTACCTCAACGTCCTGGCCGTCTTCTCGTCAGACGCCCTGGAGGTTGCCGTGTCCTGTACTCCTAAACCGCGTCTTGGGGTCGTCTTCTCGTCAGACCGCCTGAGTTGCTGTGTCCTCTATCCTAACTGAACTCTCCTCTTGAGGCTCTCCGTTTTGAACTTTCAACTGAACTCCTTGCTGAACTCTCCCTAGAACTCTCCCTTGAACTTCGCCCTCTGAAACTCTCCCCTGAACTCTTCCTGGAGTCTCTCCTCTGAGCTCTCCCTTGAAGACTCTGTCAACTGGACTCTCTACTGGCAAACTCTGCTACTGTGAACGCTGCTCAAACTGGACGTTGTTTCTCTCCATCGACGGCTGCTCCTCTGAAACTCTTTCCGTGACCTCTCCTCGTTCGAACTCTCCACTGACTCTTCGACAGAACTTTCCCCTGAGGCTCTTACCCTGAGCTCTCCATGAAGCTGCTCCTCTGAACTCTTCCCGTAACCCGTCTCCTCGGACTCTCCACTTGAACTCTTTCACAGGAACTTTTCCCCTTCGAGACTCTACCCTTTTTTTTTCGAGCTCTCCATCGAGGCTCTCCTCGGGAACTCGTCCCGCTTGACCTGCTGCCTCTCGGAACCTTCCGTGAGGCGGCTCCTATTCGTAACTCTTCGCGCTGAGGCTCCCCTTCTGAGACTCTGAACATGAGCCCATCTTGAACTCTCCTCTGAACTCCCTCCCTGACCTCTCCTCCGAACTCTCCTCTGAAAATCTCCCCTGAGCTTCTCTCTGAGCTCACCCCTGACTCTCCCTTTGAACTCTCTCCCGAACTCTCGCCTTTGAACTTCTTTCCTCTTGAGCTGCTTCCAACGCAACTCTCCCGCTCCGGGCCGTCCGCCCGAGTTCCCCACTTTGGACTCTGCTTTGCCCCCGGGCCGTCTGCCCGAGTTTCCCTCCTTGTTTTCTGCCTTGCCCCGGGCCGTCCGCCCTCCCTCCCTCCTTGAAATAAAGGTGTTGTCAAGTGTTATCTGCGTTTGGGTCCTCCCTGCTTCACTCTGCGTATCAATAATGGAATATGGCCCACACATGAAACTTGTGCTTGTCTTATATTGTACATCTTAAACATATCGAAAAATATATTACATGTGTTAATAAGCCACATTTTCAAATACATTCAGTAAATTAAAGTTGAAAATATTTTTAAAAAAGCCCAATAACTTATTTGCATAACAAGCTTGAGATATAGACTTCCTATTTCCCCTTATTACAAGCAATCAGAGGTTTCTGTGTTAATGAATGAGCTGAAAACGAAATAAATGAAACACTAAATGAAAGCTGGGATGTATGCTGTGTTTTTTTGCTTAAAGCATATTTACATACATTTTATTGATTTTGCTAACTTATAACTTAGGAGGCAATATACCTCACCTCTAGTGAGTGGCCCAGCCCTTCGTATGTTTTTCTGCATGTGGCCCTCAGTGAAAAAAGATTGGACACCCCTGCTATAGCGGATTCGAAAAATGTAAAACAGCCATGGTGGTGGTCTGCCTTGCTCTCAGATTGCCCTTTTATTCGGTTTCTAGTGGTTTAATGTACCTGCTTGCTGGGTGCGGCCCCTCGTGGGTGCGCTGCGGGGTCCGTCACCAGCTGCGTTGAAAGGGGCCACACTGATCATATAGGTGGTGTAACCGGTCAGGTTCTTCAGCTTCACTCCCCCCTCTGGCATGAACAGAGTCCGCAGCCGCTCCGTCTCGTTCTTGCGCTGGAACTCCCAAAAGTAAACCTACGTGGAATAGGATTCATGAATAAATATTAATGCAAGTCTACAGAGGCTGTTCAGGGAATTCAGCTTCTATAAACCTCCCTCCCATTTCAATCTCCCTTAAGGGAAAGTGTTTTTTATTTGATTCACTGTAAATGTTTTGTTGAAAAATTTCATTGAAAGCCCCTCTGGAAAACAGTGCTACCTAAAGTGTAGAAATGTGCATTTAATGGTGATTCACATGAAATAGATGCGGTCTCTTGAGCACTACAAATAAACATCAGAATCTTTATATAAAGATAAAAACTGGGAAGTAGGACTATAAAATGTGTTGCTCCAGGGCCTATTTTGGCACCTGGCAGCGTTTTTAGAAGATGTTAAATAAAAAAAGTGTGACTCCGACCTTGTAGCCCTGGATGTCTCCGTTCTGTGCGTCCACGGGGGGAGGGTCCCACGTCACGTCCAGCTGGGTGGCGGTTGCGGACTGAATGGCCACACTCTGGGGCGGAGCTGTAGGCACTGTTGAAGGCCATCACACACATTATTATACCAGACAAGGACATTTCCTGCATACAAGGGATTGTTTTAGTTCGTGCTATACTCTGTGTGTTGACAGGCAGGATAACAGCCAAACAGACTAAACCTAAGAAGAAGAACCCGGGATTTACAAAGACAAAATACTCCTCTTAGCGTGCTTCTTTAGGAGATCACTTCAGAATCAGAAGTTTACTTCCAAGTACGTTTACACATACAATACACTTGCTTTGGTATCTGGTGGTTCGAACATAAACAATAAAAAAAAAGAAGAAGTTGCAAAGCAGTTAGAAAAAAAAAAATATATATATAAGGATAATACAAAAATAAGTATTTTTAAGAAACAATTTAGCATTTTAGATGTAACAATACAAATAAATGTAAATGTAACTATACAAATAACCCTAAATGCATAAAAAAAACTTAGACAATAGACAATAAGTATATATGGCAAACTACAGTGTATTATATTTTAAAGGGATGGGCTGTGCAGACATGTGCAAAAAGCAGTCAGAGAGTTGAGCATGAACATGGCTCACATTATTAAGAAAGACAAAAAAGAACAAGATGTTGTTCTTATTAAATGTGATGCATAATGTTTTTGGGGTGGATAAAAAGCACATAGGTTGTGTGAGCGACGGCTGTATAGAAAAGTCTAATCCACTTGCATTGCGGGTGGTCAAATGACTTTGTGCAGGAGCCTGTGTTGATTGAAATGACAGGAAGCGTACATACCTGCCTCCCCCACAAACACCTCCTGTGGCGTGCTGGTCGGCCCCTCGCCCACAGCGTTGTAAACACTCATGCGTATCTCGTAGCGCTTGTGTTTACTCAGCTCTGCAGTGGAAGTAAACAACAAGGGATTAAAAGCTAGGAATTTATTTAACACGAAACACCACAAATCACCTTTTGGAAAAACTATTTTGAACTCGTAGATTTAAGGAACAGCAGGCATATGTTTCACAGGAATTGTACCTTGTATAATTACATGTGATAAATATATTGATTGTCGAATCCCTATTTGCTCCTTATTTTGGAAACCCAATATTCCTTCAGCTCATCCAAAATCCCTCAACCTCCTTCCTGGTGCCACAACAAATCTGGTTGAGTCAGTAGTGCAATACTAAGGCTGTAATCCCTCAGCAGTGTCCCACTTGTTCTCATAACACCGCTACTGAGAATGGTAAAACACTGATTTTCTGCCACAAATAAATAATTACAAGGGTGCAGGAGCAGTCTGTGGCCATCTGCTTTTTTTTTTTCTCCAAATAAACTGACAAACCAAGTGCAAACCAAGGGTGTGTTGGGACTACACGAGCGCGTGTACTCAGGGTCCAAGGATGTCTGCAGACAGAGAGCTTCCGTTTGCTTTAGAGAAGTGTTTGTACCAGTTTGGTGTAAATATAAGCAGCCAAATGTTGTGTTAAATTACTCAAAACTTCAAACATATGTTGAGATTGTTTTTCTTTGTAACCTAATTACTTTGGGGATTGAATCATTGTTAAAGAGGCCATATTATGAGCACTACGTTTTGTTGAGTAGTTGGACATGTTTACACGCTTTAATGTTCAAAACATGCTTTTTTTAGCCTTTGCATGCACACAAAACTGTATAACACAAACCAGGGAAGTGAAAAACCACAAAAAGCAAAATAGGGCCTCTTCAGGACATGTGTGTGTTTTTTTAAGACAGAGCCATAACATCACTTACTGTCCAACTGATGCTGGGTCTGAGTTGAATCACTCAGGTTCTGGATGCTGTAGGGTGCTGCGGTGGAGAGGCAAGAAGGAAAAGTAATAAAAAAGACAGGTTAAATAAGGGGGAGGAAGTGGAGAGACAATAGGCTTAGTGTCTGATATACCCCTTGTTAAGAAGCGCTTCACTTTGATCATAAATAAACCCACAATCACAGTGGTCATACCTCCGAGTCAGCCCAGGATTGACTCAAAGGTAAATGATAGGGTAAGTTACACGGAGCAGGAGTAACAGTGCCTGAGTAAACCTAATAATAGCCTGCAGCTGATAGCTGCTGATCACAAGATGACATGTTTTGCTGTGAGGTGTCAAGACCAGCGGGGATATCTTGGGAAAGTTTTCCTCTGATGGAAATAAATGGTGCTGCTGACACGTGAAGAGAAAAATGACCCGTGAAGGAAACTCATAATGGTGTGTAGTTGTTACTGATGTGAAGGTGGGACAATAACACTTTTTGTCACAGTGGTGAATAGTTTCTTGATGTGCAGTTGTTGTCCTTGGTTTATTTCTTTAAATTCACAATGTAGCTTTATTAGCATAATAAATGCAGCATACCGGCAGTTCTCAATGAAAGGGTTTTTGTGTAATGATCCAACAGTGTAGGTGGTAACAAACTGCTGTTATTCATGTTTGCTGCAGTAATTCCTCACCGGTGAGATCGCCCCAGGTGGACAAACTGCTGATGGTGTGAGCAGAGTAACTGCGCAGACGGTCATAAAGCAGCTCACGATATCGAATCCGAAAGCCCAGTAAGATTCCGTTTATCTTCTCCTCAGAGGGGGGCTGGAAATGAAAATATTGAGGATTTTAAGTCTAATGTAGCAGAACTAAGCCGAACAAATATCTGAGAATATTGCACATGGCATACTTTTTCAGCTTTAATGTGGTCATATAAATGGCTAATTTCACTTTAATAGACATTTTACTTTTGTGTTTTTTCACTGTAATATTCCACTTCTTCATCATGTAATTTGTCTCTTGACTGGCATGCATTAATTGAGGCTTACAGTTATAAAAGAAAATCTCGTCTCAGAGTGATCTCATCCAAAGGTGAGTCACACAGAGAGAAATCCCCGATGGTTGAACATGAGAGAGCGGAGCCGGAGGGCAAAAGCAAAACAAGAACCCTTCTATCCTTATAAACTCTACAAGTGTTCTCCATAAACATCACATTGGGGCTTGCAGCCTCCTGTTTTCCTCTTTATGAGCTGTGGATTCAGGTGTGAGTGTTGGAGAGGGTGTTTTTAGTTAGACACACACAGAGTACATGGTGTGTGAAGCATCAGCCCCTAAGTATAGGCCTACTTTGTGTACTGCCATGGTATCTCTTTAGAGGCCACTTTCTTAGGCTTTTTATGGATTTTGCAAACAATGGAACATAACAAATAAAATAAATCTGCCTCTTCTTACCTGCCAGCGGATCAGCACGGACGTCGTTGTGTGCGGTGTCACAGAGAGAATGGAGGGTGCTTCGTCAGGCGCTGAGGCAACAAAAGTGAGATAAATGGGCTAAATTAACCTGCAAATGTTCACAATCCAAGATGCTAAATGTATCCATGTGCAGTGGCATTCATGGAGCATAAACACAACAGCTAGAACAGAACAGGCAGATGGGTCGAAAACAGGCGTTTGGAAAGAGGATATTTCTTTAGTTGGTTAAAGCACCAGTGGGCAAACGTTTGATGCTGTGCACGTCTCATGGTAACTGCAGATGGTGCACACATGACATCACCTGCTGGGTTTGCCAGTGGTGTCTGAATCACAACAATAGGCTGATTCATGGAGACATTAGACTCCGTTCACACATACATAAGAGTGAAATTGTAATATTGTGCCTATAAATACCTCAATACAGTTCATGTGCGAACATTAAAGGTGAAATAGTTCCATATTTCATAGTACAGAAACGTAATCTTTTTTTAAAAGCGTTTGATATCATGTGTTATTATTGTTTTTTCGGCAAAGTCTTGTCAATACTGTTAGGTTGCCAGATAACCATTGAGGAGTGAATGCACATGCCATGGAATAGTTGCAGAAACGCCCAAAAGAACCACAACATGTTGTTTTTACACTTGAATAGATTCAAAACAGGAGACATATTCAAGCTTATAGGTGGTTTTTATAACCTTACTTCCAGTCTTTATGGAATGCTTAGCTAATTGGCAGCTAGCTGTAGCCTACTGTTTAACAAACAGACATGAGAGTGCTGCCAAAGCTTTGGATCTAACTCTTGGATAAAAGGAGAGTGGCGAGTGTGGATTTCAAACTAGTCAAGGTAAACGTTGAGCATGGGGCATGTGTAACAGCGATGCTAGTTACCAGGCATATTGGAAGAAAATGTCATTTTTTTAAATGTTAGATTTCTACTTAAAATCCTGTGGAGCAACTATAAGCAAAGAAAGTTAGTCTTATTAGCTTGATTGAGTAGCAGCGAAAGGTGGGGCTTAGCAAAGGCTTAATTCACTCATCAGATATTAAAGTTGATGTCACTCTTACCGTCCTGTAGTGTCGTGATTGCTTCACTTTCCTCGCTGTACTCACTGTCCCCTATGTCATTGGTGGCTTTTACTCTGAACTGGTAGGATGTGAAGGGCTTCAGCCTTAGGGATGGAAGCACAGGAAAGCCCATCAATCTTGATGATAAACTACGACACTGGATCTTTAACCTTTCAGCTACAGATATCAAAAAGACAAATGTAGTCTCACTGTGGGAGCTAAAAGCTTTTCAAGCTAACAAGGAAGAAAGTCAGCCAAACTGAGAGACCTCTCTGCTGAATGCTGCATTCCTAATGTCCTAAACTTGTTTGGCTAGTTCATACCATTGTTTATGTTCCTAATCAGACTCTAATACCCTGGAAACATTATTCCGTATAAGCATATTGTTGAAATGCCAAGTATAGTGCAGCTGAGGGAATATTTAAGTGAGTGTAGCAGTAGGGACTAGACTTATACTGTACATCTAAAGAGAACAAATAGAAAAACATCTCTTGTAATAAAGAGGATTAGATGTTGTAAATAAAACTCCAGAAAGCTAAAATAACTCTCTACCTTGATACTATGTAGGAGGAGGCCTCATGGTTGACGGAGGCAGAGTGGACGGTCCAGTTGCTCTCAGGAAGCTCTCTTTGCTGCACGGTGTAGTAACGCACAGGGGACAGGCCGTCGCTGCCCGGCTCCCAGGACAGGAGGACATGACGGGCCTGGACGTCTTTCTGAGGAACCATGGGGCGGCTGGTGGGCTGGGGACGAGCTGAATGTGGACACACAGACAACAGGTGTTAAAAAGGGAAGGAGAAAAACACATAGTAACTTATGTTGGAGGGACTGTGGGAAATCATACTCATATATCTTGGTTATGCCCTAAATTACATATATTTTGGAAAGAGATATTTGATGCTCTAGAAGTATTCTAACAGAATATTGCTCTAAATCCGATGGTGGCTCTACTGGGAGTTTTACCTGAGGGTCTAGAAGAGAGGTCTAAGAGGTATATATTAAGAATTGTATTGACAGCGGCCCGGAAGTGCATCACCATTAAATGGTTAAAACTAAAACCTCCCACCTATAACCGCTGGATTCGGAGAGTGTGGGATATCCACCACATGGAGCAATAACATATCTATTATGCTTACAGAAAAATACATTTATTAAGCGATGATGCAGTAATAATTGTTAACACTCTCGTATGTCACTTGTATTCTGTTTCCGTCATTATTATTTTTGTTTATTTACTATTATTTGTTATTTATTTTGCTTATTTTCTAAGGTAGGCCATCTTTATTACATTTGTTTTTCTTTTTTTAGCACTGAGTGTTACTCTGTTACTGGTTGTCTAATACTTGAAGCCTATTCAGGATTGTATTGATACAGCTCGAAAAACAGAAAATGTGAATGTAACTGAAAGATATGTTGTACTGTATTACTGTCTAAAACGAAACAAAGAAAGTTCTGAAATAAAAAAAATAGGGAAGGAGACATTGGCAACAGAGGAGGGTGGACAAGAGAAATACACATTTAAGAATAGAGTGGGAGCAAAGGATTGAAATCATCAAGACAGGATGGAGAAATTATATAAAAGTTGAATACACTTTTTGCTTGTTCACATTTGCATGGGCCATGTTGCACAAACAAGGGAGATTCAGATGAATGAAAAGTAGCCGAGGAATAAAGTTGCAGAGTAAACAATCCACAGCATGCCTTGAGGGAAGCAGATGGACTGATTCGTTCCCAGAACTGCATCAGAGCGCTTCCGATAAACACCCACGGGGCAGAAACGCTCTGAAAACACATCTGCTGACTGGACTGTAAACTGGAAATGAACTGAGTGCAAAGCATGCTTCTTACAGCTCTCTGCTAGCTGTGCCATTACTCAGATCACACACCTGTGTCTGCTTCAAGAATTATGCAAACTACTGTTACCTTGTGTGTTACTGTTACACCTCAAAATACCACTAAACCTTTAAAACACCATAACAGATAATAATGATATTTGATGTGCTCTTCTGGATAGACCGGTGCAGGAATAAGTACTAAAACCAAGAAATCAGTTATTATTTTATTACTTTCAGTTTCCCTGTGTTTAAGTCAACGTTTATTTGAACATGTTTTATGAACACAAGATTAAGATATTTTCATGTTTCAGCTGTCATTCAAACAGCGGTTACGAGCTTTTTTGTCTAGGGACAACTTTCGGGTCAGCATACAGAATACATCATCGCTGCAGCACTGTATGTATTACTGTTGTTAATCATCTGCTATAAATCCAGCAGTCTAACATGGTTACCTCTCTTCTCCGTGGTGACCACCAGCGCCTCAGCAGCCTCGCCCCAGCCCTTCCTCGTCTGCGCTTTGATGCGGAACACGTAGACGGACTCCGGCTTGAGGCTGGTCACAGTGTACTGGCGAGCACTGGGGATCAGCACGTCCACTGTGGGTGTGTTGCTGTTGGAGGAGTTGAGGTGGTATGTGATCTGGTAAGCTGGGGGAAGATGGAGGAAAAAATATCTTATTAAGGTGTCAAACGGAGCTCAGTTTTAGGGTAAAACTAGGATGAAACATGTTTTATTTGTTGCTTCTGTTGGTAATAGCCAACTGTGCAACAAGCAGATTTGTTTCTTCTGAAACGACTCTATTAGCATCTGCTTCTGCATGCTACTGTGTGGGACTGACATACTGTATAGTTCAAAATAAATTATCCGACAGATGTATAATGACTCAACGGCTCACAGGGAAATCCCCTATTAGCTTAGAAGAGATCCCAACTCCCTTTAGAGCCAGGAAATAACAAGATTTGATATTAAACACCACCAAAGTATGTTGAAAGTCAACATCAGTGGGCCTTACAATCCATTCAAAAAATATATTTCTGGATTATATGCTATGCTGGTAAAATGTCAAGGAATAATGGTGGTAAGAGAAAATAACTACTTTTGTATGTTACTAACCAAGTATTATGCCATTGGGCTGCGAGGGAGACTGCCAAATAAGCCTGACAGAGGTGGTCCGCACTTCAGGGAATAGGATACCCACAGGAGGTCCTGGCACTGCAGGAAATAAACAGACAAAACACTGAATACTTTAACAACTCGGACTTTGCTTACGTTTCATTTACACTTATTTGTTCACCAAAGATTCTATCAAGCTGAAGATAAATCGTCCCAATGTTAAATGAAAGGTTAATACAAATTGTACATGTCAATAGCATAAAAGCAAATGTTCTACTTGGACTATGCCAAATAACATTGTTTACAATTTTCTTTGATGTGATACTACATGCTTAAATGCTTAACGTTGTCCCTACCATCATCCAGAGTCCTCTCCAGGATGGGTGGAGAACTGGGCCGTCCATCTCCAATCCGCGTGAAAGCCAGAACCTGGATCTCATACAGAACGTATTTCCCAAGACCGGTGAGCTGAATGCTGTGGGTGGCGTTCCCCTCCACCATCCAGAAGTGGACCGCACTGTCAGAGTCCTTCTCTTTGAACACCACCTGATCCAGGGACGAGAAAGGCGAGAGATGTTGGGGAAAAGGGGATTTGGAAATAAAGAAATTGTCACCCTGCTGCTCTGTATACTGCCTAACAATAGTTGTTTTTTCTTACGGGACAATTAGATGGTTTTTGACTGCTTAGTACAAGAAGCACAAACAGACCTTGTAGCCAAGAATGAGTCCATTTCTGTCTGGCTCGGGAACTTCAAACCAGCGCACCAGGATGCTGCTGGAGGTGGTGGCGAAGGCAGAAACGTTGGTGGGTCCACAGGAGGGGACTGGAACACAAAGAGAGCGGGAGCCAGAAACATTAGGCCTCAATAGTCCATTGTTTGCCATTTCTTCTGAAAGATTAATTTGTCTATTTACTGTGTGGATGTACTTTGATTGAACTGATACGGTTATGGCCTGTGTAGTTTTGTTTGAACAAAGCCTCTGATATCCTGGTATACCCTGCAGGCCTGCTGTAAAAAAAAAAAAAGAAAGACTGCAAGAATAGGCCTTTTCTCTTCCTTGGCACTTATCTCTGGACATAATGCGCTGATTCCTAAGAATCTGCTGAAGTGAGTGGAAAAAGGGAGCACAGGAATTCCACATTTGAGTCCATGTGTTCTCAATTTCCTCAGACTCCTTCCATTCCTCACTGCCCGACGTCTGCTGAGCGATATGAAAGCAGAAGCATGGAGGGAGAATTGCTCGGCTGCTAAAAAGAGCATTATAGTGCCTGCTCATACAATCATTTCACATATGGCAGTGTCAACTGTTTGTTTCTTTTAATATGACTAATCATGTAGATTTTCCATCCAGATGTTGCAACAATAACATTAGTATTAGAAAAGTAACACAGGGCTTTAATTCATGGACAAATCTATGAAAATATGGTCATGGTTCTTAAATAGGAATGTGTTGTCTTGCTTGTTTTCTGTGTGTTATAAATCCTGATTTAATTGTAGCTTCTGTTGACACAACCTGACACTTTGCAGCACAAACAAAAGTGCTTCTGAGTAATTAAGCGAGCCATGCGTTGGTGTTTTTGTGATGCTAATGATGCATATTTCTTCCCTCTAGGATCATTGATCATTTGACTCTCATATATTTCTCTCTGAGGATGACAGATGACTCACCAGACTCCCTCGTCCTGCCTCTGACGGGCTGGCTCCAGGGTCCCGTCCCGATGCCGTTGACGGCCTGGACCCTGACCTCGTACTCCGTCCACTCCTCCAGGTCCTCGATGGTGAACTCTCTCTCCAGGCGGTCTGCGATGATGTGGATCAGCGCCCGGCCCTGTGAGCCCGCGCGGGAGTACTGGACCCTGTAGCCCACCTGCTCTGCGTTCCCGTTGTACTCCCATTCAGGCAAAGGCTAAGCATGAGAGAGTAAGGGATAGGGAAAAGGGGTCAAAATAAGCTTAAACTGCGACTTTTTTTATAGTTGGCTTTTATACTGCACAATTAATCAAATGATTCTCCAAATCACAGAGGACTAGTGCAATATCTAAATTATAATTTTTGTTATAGGCCAACACATAAAAGGTTTAATGAGGTATTCTGGAACTACAGTGGAATCCAGGCCTACAATGAGTATACTACAGACTTATTAAGAAAATATTGTTTGGTGTTGGCCCTTTATAACAAATATTGGATTTTTACTACGGTAATATGAATATTTATTTAAAAAAAAATCCTTCCCTCTTATATCTGGAAACATATCACCATGGAAATATTTGTCAAAAATAATGGTAACTTGTTGTTTTTTCCAAATTGTGCTATACTATAGTGAGACATCGCGATTCACTAATGTGATGAATATTCACGAGATGCACACAGGAAGCTGAGTCCTACTCACCATCCATCGCAACCAGAGGCTGGTCTCGCTGGCGGTGCGCAGTGTGACGTTGGCGGGGGCCATGTCAGGGGGGGCAGGGAGAGTCTGGATCTTCCTGGAGGGCTGGCTGGGGAGGCTGGTGCCAACAATGTTCACCTGGCGCATACGGAACCTGAAAAAACATCGTAATGCTGCTTTCATCTGAACTGAACTCATTTTCGAAAACTTGGAATTAACTCCTGGGGTTTTTGTAACTCTTGCAGTGTGCATCCTCTTACATGAGGATTATTGCATTTGAACTGAGATCAGAGCACCGGCTATGCATACGGCATGAACATGAGCAGCAGGCTTGTTTGTTACAGCCTGTATATGCAACAAAAACAAAATGTTGCTGTCTAACTCTAATCAAATATAAACTGGCAGCACTGATGTTAGAATGATGATAGCTGTTGTAGGTCTTCAGGGATTGGTGAAATGTGCATTTGTTATATTGAATGTGATGGAGGAAAACAAGCAGAAGACTGAAACAAGATAAAGATCACGCATGCTGTTAAAAAATGATTTTGAAACCACACTGTCCATAATAAGCTTGTATCCAAATCAAAAGGAATGGAGAATGAGATAAGGCTCCTGGGATGAGCTGAATTTAGCCGAGATACTGAAACACACATACACCTTATCTGTTGTTTGTCACAATCTGCACACGCTTAATTAGCATGTTATCTAGCATTAGCTTATTCTTGTTCATACCTTATGAGACTATCCTATTACTATAACAATGCACTGCAAACAAAAGAAGATAGTCTTGTGACAGCCGATTCAAATTTGATGCGTTTGAGGCCTTTGGGTACTTGTTTGTTTGCTGCTATGTATAATTAGTTTTAGTATTTATTTGCAGGATTCCAGTCTAGGATAAATTGATTACATTTGAATATCTAGGCTAAGTCCGGGCCCATTTGAAGGTTTTGTGTTCGCCAATATTGGTTATTTTCGGATGCTCATTGCAGATAACAATATGAGGAGTAAAGCAGACGGTTCACAGTACCTGTAGAAGGTGTAAGGGTTGAGACCAGGCACCTCCAAGGAGCGAGCCTCAGGTTCGTTGGACACTTTGTGGACCATCACCCAGTCCTCATTCTCCCCCACCACAGAAACCTGGGAGCAAGAACAATTTGATCTTTAGTCTTCAGCATAAAGAAGATGACTTAAAAAAGGCAGCAAAACATGACAAAGGAAATGTGAACTTCAGCTCTGGATTAAATGTGGTTCACCTGGGCCTCCATCTGCCAACGGGAAATGGAGGTTTTGCCATCATAACCCGGTTTGAACTGCAGGGTGACGGAGCGTGGGCCGATGTTGGAGATTGCCACATTGGTAGGAGGACCAGGAAGCTCTGTGAAGAGAGAAGAGTCAGTGTTGAACTTAAAAAAGACAGAAGAAGAATGAGTTATGGAGCAATGCACTGACAATGCTCTGGGACTATTTTGTGTGGCAGCCTCTTCCACAGGCTGCTTTTGGGTTGTTGACTTTGATTAGGAACATCTATCTCCCGAAGCACCCCCTTGTGGCCGTACAGATACTGCACATAGATTAACTTCTCAGCCGCCTCATTTATTCCTCTCCCTTGTGCTACCAACTTCAGACAAAACAGCAAAAGTAGATTAGATTAGAAAAAGATGCATACACGCGGAGACAATGCCATGAATGCCAATTACACTGCAGTTATCTGGAGATATGATTCAATCTGATATCACACTGTTTACACTTGAGCCGAGTAAACCATAAGAATGGATTATTCCCTGGAAATCCAAGAGGGGAATCTGAAAACGCTGAATATGTAGAACAGCAGGACGCCTTTTCAGTGTATATGAATATCATCGTTTGTAGGAATGTTTTTTGTGAGTCTGTGTTTATTGGGAGGCTGTTTGAGAATGTGCCTGCGCATTAAACAACTTACTCGTCGTCTTCTTTCCCTTTCATGCTTCTATCAAGACAAGCATTAAACCTACTATACCATATGCCCATTCCAAAGCACGATATAGTTTAAATAAATCCTAGTTAAAAGATATTAACGCCAACTGCCTATTGGAGCGTGGACAGTGGCGTAAAATTCAAATAGATGCAATCACTCCAAAGGGAGCACTTTCTTCCAAGATTGCTTAAATGCGGGTTGTATTCAACATGAATGGAATGCAGATTACACGGGTCATAGTTAAATTACCACTTTTAAATCATTTGCATGACTGATAACTAAGGTGGTTATGGTACAGTTGCCGGCACATAGGTGTTTTCTTTACACATATACAATGAGAGTAATCACCATTTTGGGGACTATAACGGCTGCTGTGAAGCCTGCTCTCCATTTAACAGCCTGTTTTCTCACAGGTTTCACAGATGCTCTGAATGCTGCTCTAGTAGTTGATGTGGGCATTGTGTTTTCTATAGCACAATTTCGCAAACATGAAATCATTAAAGACCATAATTGTCCTTAATGCTCTCGTGGGAGCTGTTATTTCGCAGATGTGGCGCAGCTATTTGTATCGGTGACTCTCTCCGGCTCGGTCCCGGCTGAGGTGACCCGGGTCAGATTTCATTGTGTCTGGCGCCAGACAACAGAGAGAGTGTTCACCAGATTGAAGGTGAAGCAGTAAATATGCCTTTAATAAAAGGTTCCCTGCTATTGAGATATCAACCCGGAGTGAACACTTTTAACAGAAGGGCCTGCATTATAAACAAAATAAGGCTTCAGGAGGCAGGGAGGCTCAAATAAAACATGCCATTGAGGTGCATCTCGGGGGATGTAGGAAATTGCTTTTGGAGCTTGACTTTATAGGAACTAAAACGAAGGATGTTTTGGTCTTAATTACTTAGATTTTCATAATGATCTCTTTAATCAGTCTATCAAGCCCCTCAGACACCCCTTTCAGTAATGGTCTGTTTGTATGCACAATTTAAAAATAGTCAAAGGCAGAAAACCCCCTGGGGTCCTTGAATGCACCTAATTGAAGGTGTTAACTACTGTTAAAATGTAAGTATTATACTGGTGTGCAGTCCCTAGTACACACAATACTGACTGTAACACCACTGTTGTGCAGTCACACTGTTCATGTGCAATATATACATTTACTTTTCTTATTGTTAAAACTGGGTGCTAGTTCACTTACTTTTATAATGCTGCTTCTTATTTTGACCATTGTAGTGTACTAATTTGATTTGTATTACATGTGTGTTTGCCTCATTATTATTTGTAAGCCCACATTAAGCTTACTTGGCTGTTGTAATTTCCCTTGCTGTGGGACGGATAAAGGATATATGATGACACAAAATTAATCAAATGATATGCTTATAAAATAGTAATGGCAAAATAATAAACAAGATTCAAACCACAACAACAGAAGGAAGTAAGTGGCCTATCCAGACAGAATAGTTGGGACATTTCTCGAAAGAAATTGTATTTCTGTCACCACACAACTGAGACTTAGCCCAATATCTCACAACATGGGCAAATATTGGTGTGGCTAGATATCCCCAGAGCTAAGTGAGAACATATGTTTTGTTGTTTTGTGTACTGATCGTTTGGTGTGAGTACTGTTTGGTTCCTGACCTGGTGGGACCCCGGAGGAGATGGTGGAGGAGGATAGCTGGCCCTGGCCTTTGGAGGTCATCCCTGCCACTTCTATGGTGTAGGTGGTGAGAGCAGTGAGTCCAGTGACCCTGTACTCTAAGGTGACATTGGGCAGGTAGTGGGTAACTCTGGTGTTGGTGCGGTTGAACTCCTCCCACGAAATGCGATAACCTGTAGAGCGACAGAGATTGGTTTACAGAAACAGACAGAGAGTCCTCTTGGGGACAATTCTACATCAGTTTTACTACAATAGCAACTCTCGGCGAGCATGCCACGAGGCAAGCTAACAGAAATATTAAATTAACTTCATCAAAAATTGAATATAGCAAATTAAATCAGCCCTTGATACACACACACACACACACACACACACACACACACACACACACACACACACACACACACACACACACACACACACACACACACACACACACACACACACACACACACACACACACACACACACACACACGCTTACTGTACCCTGTCAAAGTTAATACAATTTGCTTCTTGGCCAGCAGCTCTTTTCATGTGATTGCATAAGGCATTAGGCAGCATTTCATGCCAAATCAATAATTTCACATGGCATGTCACTGCTTGTCTCCTGCTGTGTGCACTTTAAAATGTGCTGGAAAAACGCTTCAAGATATTCTGCTGGATTTGGACCTCGGTAAACACTTAAATATTAAAGTCAGTGTAAGCCATTTGTTCTTCCCTTAGATTTTGCAGTGTAGAACTAACAGTTGCCTACTAGAAATATATTTAATTAAGGCACGCATATCCATGGACTAGTGAGACAACATTTTTATTTATAGAGGTCTTAATATGCTTTTTGGGGTTTCTCTTTCCTGAAGTGTGTTATATAGGATTTAGTGCATATATGGTATGCGAAGACTAAAATCCCAAAGTTCCCTCAAAAAGTAGTTTCTCTCCCACAGAATGTACTTGCAAAGCTCATGGGAGGAGAGAAAATGTATGTGTGTGCAATGTAATGTTTTATGTAGGAAGTTGTATCAATTTCTGACAAGTGTTGTTCAACTGATGTAATGGGATATTGGCTGTTGTGTAAGCTCATGCAGCTTAGGCAGCAGAAGGAAAAAAAGAAGCAAAATAAAACAAGAACATTTCATTGAGCTGGCTGCAGAACTCCATCCTTGTACCAGTGTCATGTTGAGGTGAGCTGGATATACCTGTGAGGACTCCATTCTTCTCGCCAGGCTCGCTCCAGCTGACTTTGAGCGAGGTGTCCAGGATCTCAGTGAAGCTCAGGTGACCCACAGCACCGGGGGCTGAGCGGGGACAAATAATAAACATGAGCTGGGCCAATGGGTAAACAAGACACTGTGGAACTGTGGGCATATCGGCAAACTGGTGACGGCATTTGAATTTTCACTAAACTAAATCAGCCCAAACAAAAAGTGTCTGATGACAAGTTGAGAAAAATTAACAGTTTCTAAAGCTTAACCAATTATCTCAGAGGGAAGTCCCAATTATGATGATGCTGGCTAGATGCAGCATAAACTCAGTCATTAACACTTCTGCACAACTTGGTTCTGCATGAATAATAGATGTTGCCCGGAGGATGTGTTAGTGTGAGATGCTTCATGTCCCCTCGCCACCACCAGAGAGTGAGAGAAATGTGGACGAGAGTCACTTACTGTCCTCGTGTGTCCTCAATGCTTTGGGCGGGCTTCGGGGGCCGTCTCCTGGCGTGGTGAAACACAGCACAGAGGTGTAATACTCTGTGAACTTCTTGAGACCTGTCACATATCCCACATGGACGCTGTCCTGGAAGTTCGGTCGCACTGTTACCATAGTAACATCGTCGTCTCTGCCAGGCTCCCAGGCCAGTAACTGAAACAGACAGAGAGGGACACGTTAGACTGAAGAAAATCAGCCAGAAAGCTGCTAATGATGTTTCTGTAATACACATTTAACCTTACAAATCCAACAACATTATCTCCCCTCGGTAGTCATGAGCCACTCTGAGGAGTTATTTGGCATCATTGCTCTCCTAAATATATATTTAGAAAGACACCCTGAAGAGCTTTTCACTGGGAGGGTATGGCTGATTAGCTCCATTAAAACAGACTAGGAAATGTAGAGATTCAAGGCTCAAGAGAGGCATCTCATCATGCATTTTGATAGCGCACCATGTAGCATCTCCAAATGGGAGCTGGATCGACCAATTAGGTGCTTAGTTAATGAGACCCATTGGATTTCTGTTGGGTATGTTTCCAGAGAGTGGGAAGCTTGCAGGGAAGTCAAGAGCTGGCAAAAGAGATGTCAGAGGGAGAGATAGTTGATTGTCTGCCACTCTTATTTTCCCAATCCCTTTTCCAGCACGTATTCCTTTCCTTACCTTTCTATCACCTCTCACACATTTTAAATCTCTTATTCCCATTGCTGCCTGAGTCTCTCCCCGGAAAATATTTGGCATTTATAATTCAGATTGGGTTTGAACAGTGACCCCTCCACCCTGCTGAGTAAGGCCTGTGCAGCACTATTGAACAGACAGACAAAAAGGCAAGGGGAAAAGAAACCAATTATGTAATTAAGTGGCAAATTAGTCGGAAATAGAGGGATATTTCTGGAGGCGGAAAAACAGCAGTGCCCTCTTACCTGTGGGCTACATTTCTTAGAATATTTCAATAAAGAGATGGACTGTATTCAAGAGCCCGATACAAAATAATGAAGACATTCATCATTACAGCCTCACTATAAAACATGTGATAAATGGATGCGGGAATAAAGAGAGTGACCGACTGACAAATGGGTGAACACGGTCCATTCGTCACCATGACATCAAATATATTTTGCCCCTTGGCTCCGCTCCTCCTTTTGCTACACAGGACATGTGATACTATAAGCTCATCGCTGACACTTCTGTCAATGGATGTGACGGCCGGTGGGGACGTCGCCGCGGCAACTACTGACCTTGTAGCCCTGGTTGATGCCGTTGATGAACTGAGGGTTAGGGGCCGTCCACGTGAAACGGATAGTTGTCGAGTTGACCGGCTCGGCCTGCACGTTGCCGGGGGCGATGGTGGGTACTGGGATGGACGATAGGAGGAAGAGGAGAAGTGGAAAGACAAAGGTGTGAGAACACATTTCAGATGACTGCTGGAAGCCTTCCTGCATCTATTTTGATGTGGGTATTGATCGCTGCTGCACAGGTCAGGGCTCATACTGCCATCACTCTCCTTCTGTTGGCACTAACACCTAATACCAGGGCTCTGTGACTTTCTTTGAGTGAGCTGCTTATAGATTTCAGCCGGGATGCAACCTTTGTGTGATCCTTACAAAGAAGAATCAATGCATCAAGTGTTTTTTTTTTTACTGGAAAATGTGTACTGCTATTATTGCACTGTTCCCGCAGGATGTTGCATCGTAGTCCTATTCATTATGAATAATGATCGCGCTTGAAATTAACACATATAAACGCAGACTCATTGAAAATGACACATTTGATAAATAAGAAAGAAATGAGTCAGCACATTAGTTTTGGTCTCGGGTCGATAACATTGATGATGTGCGCTCACCTCCCTGCAGAGTCCACTCAGTGACTTTATGGCTGAAAGTGCCCAAACCCGCCCCGTTGTACGCGGCAACCTCAATCTCATAGTTGGTCCAGATGATTAGGTCCTCCAGGAGAAGGTTAGTCACCTCAGGACTAGTTATGTTCTTTATCTGGTAGTCCACAGGAAGTCCAGTCAGACGGTACCTAAGACACACAGAGGAAAAAGGAAGCATTAGATGCATCTGTTCATTGTGTTTTTTTACACCCTGAATTTGAAATGTATTCCAGTTCTGCTGCTTGAGTCAGTACACTAGAGTCCCTGCTAGGGGGAGACAAAGCACCAGCAAACAAGCAATTAAAAAAACCACTGACAGACCTGGAAAACACCTGCTGTTTTATTTGGATGTAATGAATGACAGAAAACCAACCCTAATTACATGTTTACAGGATTTACACTCAGTTTGGCGTTTTGCTGACTCTGCCTATTAAAGTTGCTAAAGTTTGGCTGAAGTCAAAAGAAGTCATAGAATGTTTAGTTCTCTCTCAGAGTGAATCATTTGGTTGTTTACTGAAACTGTGGGGATTTTAGGCTTTAAAGTAAAACATGCCGCCGGTAACTTATACCCAGCTCTTACCATAATTAGATAATGGAGTGGAAATGAAGTAAAAACTATATTAAATGGAAGATTTTCAGGTAGTAATTAAAGTGTGGGCTGGTGTGCATAACAAGGTATAAAATGACTCTTCACAATGTCTCTTTTCATTCGTTCATACTGAAGTTTGCAAATCTTAAGTTCTCAATGCGACAAATTATGTGAAATCAATCAATTAAAGAGAACACCAAGCCAAGGTAAACAGACGGGATCATATCTTCCTTAGATAAGATTTTAAGCTGAAGTGAATCTATGTTTATAACTTATAACTATACAAATAAAGAAATGGATGGTTGGATGAACAGGGATCTTACCGGACGGTGTAGCCCCTGAGGATGCCGTTCTGGTGGCTTTCGGGCGGGGGCTGCCACTGGATCATGATGGACTGGTTGGTGCGACCGCTGGCAATGACGTTTTGAGTCGGAGCACTGGGGGGCTCCTCTGGGAGAGAGACCCTGCACAACACATAAACATGCAGAGTTTTGAAGAGAGAACAAGTGAGGAAAAAGGATGTTTTCTTTATGGAATTATATAATGGAGCATTTGATTTTCATTTCATTTCATTTCAAACCTTTATTTATGCAGGTGAATCCCATTGAGATCATTGATCTCTTTTTCAAGGGTTTTGAAGATTAACCTCAGTTTAATTTCAACTGAAGCAATTGCGCAATATAGGGGTGTAACTAGATTTGAGGGTCAACTATCTAATATCATCAACGCAGACAACAAAATAAATCAGTACACATCATCATTTTTAAGATGTGCTTTTCTCTGAATGCAATAAGCGAACAGTGCCAGCGGCTGTGAATACAGGCCAGTTTTGTGACTAAATTCTACAATGACTCATGCTCAGCTCCCACGTCATTTTTGCCACCTGCTGATTATATTGAAGGAGGTTAGGCACAAGAACGACTCAGGCTCACTTAAGGTGGACCAGCTGTTCTCCTTTTAGTGACTGCTTCAACAGCTTTGACCAAAAACCGAGACCTCAACAACATGTCAATTTAATCAAAAGAAAATGATCTAAATGTCTGGAAGAGCTCATTTCTAAAGTTGTCAAATGATATTTAACTGCTTTTTGTAAGTTGAGTAGCTGATGTGTTGAATGGGGAAATTATATCTTGTCTAATCAAACGCAGGTCCATGAGAATTGGATAGAAACAGTTTTGACTTTGTAACATAGGGAAACATTGTATCCTTGTCCAAAGAATGGATATATCGTATCATGATAAAAAGCTGTGATTGCTACTTCGAAACCTCTTCTTCTGTCCCCTTATCGTTTCTTACAGCTTTGTTTTCTTTGTTAAAAACCCTGACCATATCAGGGCTTATCACCACCCAAACGATATATATATATATAATATTATAATATATATATATATATACTATATAAAACTGTGTCCCTGACAAAACACCAGGAGCGTCTAGAGATCAGTGGCGGTGACTAAGTTCCAAATGGCGTCACAGAGCGTACGGTGCCAGCTCCCCTGCACACAGACGGAGCCCCCCCGTGGCTCTCCCCTGGCAGCGTGACTGACTGGTGC
>NW_011356221.1:351627-360785 GCF_000735185.1 Notothenia coriiceps
GGGGGGAAGATAGAGTGAGGAATAAGTGCTTGAAGTTGTGTGAGGCCGTAGAAAGGCCAAACCTGAAGCTGCCTCGAACCTAAATCCCTCCTGCGGCTTTCAGAATGCTTACACTTATATCCCTACTCACTGGCTCTTGACTGAAGGGATCAGTCAATCTGGTTGTCTAGGAAACCGATTTCTTGAGCACAATGCAGTATTAGCCGACAACAAAATGTTCTGCAGGTTTTCATTTTCTAGGCTTGAATTTATCACATTTCTCATTGCTATTGCCAATTAAACAATACTACAAAAGAGGAAAGTTAGGGTGGATTTAAAACAAAAGGAATTGATCAAAATAGTGTGTCCCTACAAAGAAGAAATATGATGTTTCATTAACTTCGTCCTCGGATACTGAAAAAAAAGTGTAGCTTCCCCTACAAAAACAAACTGTGTTAGCATTTTGTATTTCTCTACTTTGTATGATTGGATAAAAAGGGACAGACCAGCTTGTTAGTGTTGATGTGCAGTAGATATGGGATCTGTCTTCAGCTCACCGTTCTGTCTCCTTGCTGAACTGCCCCTTCCCCACATCATTAACGGCACAGAGGCGGAACTGATAGGAGCGCGCCGGGATCAAACCGTTCACCGTCACCGCTGTGGACTCTGGCTCGATGTTGGCCAGCAGGATGGCCCAGGGAGCGTCTAGAAGAAAGACAAATAAACGTCAACGCCTTGTTCCTCTCATATGTTGTTCATTGCTATGCTGAACATTTGTCTTAACATCCCATGAAATGTAACACTTTGTAAGAACGGACTCAGACAATTCTAGCAAATGTTCATTATTCGTCAGAAGGGATTTTCACTCTCATGCTTACAATCAATTTGTCATGGCAGGTCACAATTTAAACTTCTAATTCAATAAATGAAACAAGTCATGGTCAGAAAAAGGGACCGAGAGCACACTATGCTGCAGATTCAAGCTGAACAGTTCTTCGCTTCTACTTATATAGATTAGAACATGCTTAGAACATATTTTATTCATGAAGTGCTGTAAAGTGATTGACTGTAGGGAAGCTTATACATCCAACGTGAGATTAAAAGCAATGATGGACATGCTTAATTAGTCTCATTGATGCTGCTTCTAAATGTGTTTTTGAGTTATTTGCTGTATTTGCTTTACAGTTAGGCGCCTTGAGAAAAACATTGACTTCATAGAAGCCTGACAGTATGGAATAAGAAATAAAAACAAACTACATTTAAAGTATTTTTTACTCGTTGCTCAACTGGGAATCGAAGAGCCAACTTCCCTCCCCATAACCCCTTATATAGAAAAATATACAAAGCATAGAAGATAGTGAGCAAAGCTAAAGGTTGAATGGAAAAGACTGGATATTTTGTGACTTACTGTTCTCAGAAACCTCCAGGATGTAGCGAATGAGGGGGCTGTTGCCATCAAAAGGCTTGGCCCAGGCCAGGTCGATGGCTCTTTTTTCCGATGCGCTCAGCACGGCTGTAGGGTTCTCTGGAGCATGGGGCAGCTGCCTGCAGGGAGCAGCAGGACAACTTTCGATAAATAAAACAATCTCTCCTATCACAGCAAATCATCCGCGGGGGACAGCGAGTTACCGGAAATGTCTGTCCTCTCTAAACGTCTAGGGCCAAATCTGAAGTAAGGCTGAATGTTTTATAACAGTTAAGACAGGTGATGAAATGTGGCAAGACAAGACTGCAAAGATGGTTTGCTGTCGAGGTGGTCACACGAGCAAACAAAAGGAGATGGATAACGCCAGAGGGGAGCGAAATGGATTGAAAGACAGGAGACAGATAGGAAAGGAATTGACAGAGCAAGACGTGAATACATGAGGCTAAAGCTATGGATCATTAATTCATTCAGCCATGAATTCAGATAAGATCAAACAGATGGATCAATCTTATAGCAATGAACCAAAACAGCATGTATACGGTCAGAAAGCAGCCAGCCAATGAAACGGCCAATAGGGGGACGGAGAACGACACAGACAGTCCATCGGTTTGGCTAACAGAAAGTTAGATGTCTCATTCATATTGAATTTATGCTTGTGTGCAAAAGAAAAACAACGGCAAGCAAAGTTTTGGGAGAAAACAAGATTTGAAACAACAGTAAAACAATGCCGAGGTGTTTGTGTGAGTGTGTAGTCTCACAGATGGAATGGAGGGGGGTGGGGGGTCCCCTGGGGCTGAAAGTGTGTCAGGTGAGAATGAGGACAGGGGAGGTGAGAAGAAACCGTCATTTATGTGGAAATGAGTCAGAGGTGTCAATAGGAAAAAGCAGCGAAAGGATGGTGGAAAGCGTGTGTGTGAGTGTTCATTAATGTGTGTACGTTTCCTAGTTAGTAGATCATGTGGGAACTTGTTTCTTCTTGTGTTATGCACTGGAGCATAGCATAGAAACAATGAGGAGAGACAACATTTAAAATAAAAACCAGGCGAGGGTGACGGTGGTTACCTGACTCTGAGGTGAGCGCTGCGGGAGTCGTTCCCCCCAACGGAGGTGACTCTGCAGGTGTACGTGCCGATGTCACCTGACCAGGTCTGGGAGATGTGGAGGGTCCCGTCTGCCTCCAGGCGCATGCGGGGGATGGACTGGACGTTGACCACTGAGCCCTCTTTCTCCCAGACATGCCTGGAATGCAAAATGGTCAGTCAGACTGATGTTGTTGTATGTCATCATGTTCTGCTGCATATTCACATCATCAACACTATCCATTTTAATACACTGTGAATAAGTAGTTGCACTTTCGAATGTAGAACCTGGATGCTATTTAAAGCTTTTACCTATTAGAGTATCACTCACAACCTCCATTTTAGAGATTTGAGAAACACGTAATCAGGCAACAACACCGTGAACAGGGCAATGACGGTAGGCCTGCAATAATCATACACAATGTATAAAACAACTTAAACACCACTGAAAAAGTACTGGATGCAAAAATGTGACAGCAGCACAACATTAGGAAAAACTGCATTTCAAAGCAACATTTGTGGAACATAACAATTCAATTATGGGTTTCTAATTATTTTTGATCCTTTTTCTTTCTTGCTCGCTTTGATTAGCATGTTAGTAATAGCCGTGTTGCTAACAATTTAGATATGTAGATTGATCTCCTTGTGCATATGAAAATGAATGGAGGGAAAATTTGTACTGAGCGTGTCCGTTTCAAAGTTTATAATGAAAAAAAAGCGGGGTGTCCAGCGGCTCAGGAAGAAATCCCTCCGGATTATAAAAGACCCCCATCACCCCAGCCACAAACTGTTCAGTCAGCTGCCGTCTGGAAGGCGCTACCGCAGCATCCGGACTAAAACCACCAGACTCAGGGACAGTTTCATACCACAGACAATAAGACTGCTAAACAACTGAACTGTTGAAACAACATCCATAACATTCATCTGCTACTTAGTAATTATTTCTCTATTTCTCTAATATATCATTCCAATAACTTGCATATAGACTCTTATTGCACTATTTCACTTTTTTAAACTATTTTTCTTTTTGTATTTACTATTTACATGCACTATTTACTTGCACTATAATTTTCTGTTTATCTGTGTTGGAGAAGCCTGTGACCTAAGATGTTCATCGGCATAACTACACCGTATGACAAAATAAAGAACCTTGAAGTTTTAGCAGGGCCTATTGGTCAGTCTTTATGCTAAGCTAGGCTAACCATCTCCTGGCTGTTCCTTAATATCTATCAGACGTGAACGTTTTATCAATGTAATGTTATCAATGTAATTGAACCATTATTAAATATCACCGTATTTCTCTTAATAAGAATAGCTATTTGGCCACAAAGCTTATTTTAATTATATGGTTTATCTTGGTGTAAAGACATGAGATAAGGAGAAATACATTTAAATGGCGTGACATTCAATAAAATGTTATATCGTAAAAACATGCGACTGAAACAACTTTAGGATTTGTGTTTCACATAATGATGGTAGGCATAAAAAGAAAGCACTTAAACGTATTTAATATGCGTGGAAAATGTCAAGCGACCCAGGTTTCTTTTATCCAGCAGTGCATATTATCACTGTTATCGCACATAGGACAGAAAACAAACAAAAGGACAAAGCTCATTGAAAAATAGAGCTGTTTTTTCATGGCTAATAGTCCAAAGGCCATTGAAACAGTAATGTAGCCTCGCCTCAAGGAGTGCAAACAGCCAGACAGGCAAAGGAACAATAGGGATTCATCAAGCTGCAGCCTCTAAAGCCCCGGATCGTGACAGAGTTAAATTAATTGGTCTATCAGCGCGACACCTGAGAGACAGTCTTTGGGAGTCTGTCAAGATAAACTCTTTAGGATCTTGCGGAGGGTGCACTGCAGCAAGGTCATCTTCACATTGCATCAAACAGGGTGCTGGGAGGAGAGCTTTTGTTCTCTTGTGTGAAGTCCCATTTGCCAGAGGTAACAATTAAGACTCATCTGTCAGCGCACGCTAATGTGTTCATTCCTGATTCCACACCGGAAGACTTCACTTCCTCATTTGTGGTTTCATGGCCATCATTAAAGTCCAAGGTGTTCCAGGCAAATGTTGCTCCCAGATTGCAGCAACGTCTGTCATTTTTGAGCTGCATTTAAACAGCTATAATAGCAGTTAAGGTAGCAGTCTGCCACTTTTGATGCTGGAACTTCTCTTTGCAGCTTGAAGTAATCATCTAGTGAAACCTGAGTGAAAAGTGCTTTTCAGTGTCACGCGAGCACCAACCAATCTCCCAGTCTCCCCGCTGTCCCTGGGTCGCATACATGGTTACAGTGAGCTTTATCAGATGTGACAGCTCAGGTCCAATAAAGTGGAGGTCTTTAACAAGTGTTCTTTTACCTGAATTTGTACACAGGGCGAATGGAAGATTGTATCTCCCAATCTCAGAGCAATTTATTTCTGAGATTCGTGCGTTGTTTGATGTTTTATCATAGCTAAAGGTCAAAGTTGGCATTTCGGGGTTATCACAAAACTTTACAGCCATTTTATTGCTGACTGAAAAAAAACTGTGATCAATTGGCAGTCCTGTGTTGAATAAATGTTGGTTACCCACAAGCCAAGGAATATAAAAGCAATGTATACTTGAATCCGAGCATATTTCAAGCCGTAATGAAGTTGCACTTGAATGAGAGGGAGCTGTTTGTGTTTCAGTCCATTGGGAATAACAGACTGCGAGTCAATTCCAGCAGGTCTTTTGGAGAGTGTTGCGGCGAGATAAAGGCAAGGCGACATTGTTTGAGTCTTGATCCTGATGCAGTACTCCTCTGCTGGGGGATTGCACATTTACAATGTAGAAAATCAGCCTCATCCTTTGTCCTCTAACCCGCAACGCGCAAATGCGGAGAGAATCCAAACATTCTCCCTCCATCTCAAGATTACACTTTGCTTGTTTTCTTGCCCTGCCTCTGCACCCCTCCCCTGGCCTTTCCTCTTTGAAACTCTTTCATTTCACAAACATCTGTTGGCAAAGAGGAATCCCTAAATCTCTCAAGGGCTTTCTTTCAGATTTCATTATTGAGACTGCATGCAGATTTGAGTAACTGCAGATGCTACTTTTTTATAAATATATTTGTTTTCATCCTATCTCTATTTGAATGGTTTTATGAAAAAAAAATATATGACAACATACACTAAATGATATGGCTTCAATTTTGCAAACAAATTGTAACGGCTTGTATGTTCAGGTTTTTTCCTTAGACTGCCTATCACCTATTTTATAAGGGAATCGAAATGTTCGACAAAAAAGATACAAAGTTGTAGCATCCCACAGCAGTTTTGAAAAACGATTTTAATAACCATCCCAAAGTGAAAGTAAACCATCCCAAAATATTTCTAACTGTAAAATCAATGGGCCTCTGTGCTAAGGGAGCAAGCGATTTTATATATATTGTATCCATTAACATCAATGAAAGAAATGAACTTTCGCGCATTAAAATAGCCTTTACACCAGAAAAGAAAACTCCACAGTACAAGGACACTTGATCATATTGAATGTTAGAAGGAGCCCTTTCAACACAGAAGTCTTTAACAAGATTGAGTTCAGAAAGTATGAAGACTGAACTGACATTCAAAGTAAAAGGAAGAAAGAAAAGGATATTCAACCTCTAATCAAAACAGCTCAATGCTACGTTTGTAGTATCCTGTATAGTCCAAAGTCCTTTATAACCAATTCTTGTAATTCTTTCATTCATTTTTGAAGGAATCAGCAAAAGGCTTTACATCTTGATGGAAATCACCGCTTTGAGTATTAGTGGTTTTACTATTTCATATTTTCGGAAGTACAGTAGGTATTCCTGTTATTGTACTGTACCATCCTAGGAAATGTGAATGACACATTGGAATGTTTAAATAGGCTTACATTCACGTTAAATCTCCCTGCAAAAACGATCAGACTTCCTATTAAAAAGAAGTGGAAGCCTCACTGCCTTCACTGGCCGCCTCATCGACTGCAACAAGAAAATGTGCGACAGAGAGAGGCAGCTTCAGCCTGTGCAGAAATCCCACTCTCCCTGTGGGACTGAACAAAGCTATGGCCTCCATCCCATCAACTGCATCGCCTGGACTGGGAACATAATGGGGAAGCAGAATAGAGAGACTGGAAGGATGGAGTCCAACTGGAGTCAGGCAGTTATTATAATGGAGTCTTGTGACATTTTGAGTAAAGGAAAGTGATGTATTAGTACATTAAAAGAACATTTTAGTTGGTTCTTTCACAGCAAAATTATGGGGATTATTTTCCTAAAGTATCTTTTGTAAAAAACACAATCCTGTGCCAGGATGTCTGAAAATGTTAAATCAATTTCAAACTAAATCCCCACAAAACCACACCAGAATAAATAATGTACTGCCAGGCAACATTTGAAATATCCGAAAAACGTGCCACTTTGACATTACATATTTTCATTTCCCAGAGCTTTGAGAAACATGCTGATGCTATTTGTGTGCTGTAGAATGAGGGAAAAAAACAAGTTTCCTGTTCATTTATGTTTGATTTGTTCATCTTCCAGCCCTGGACACATTTTCAATATAATAAGCAGATTCCAAGAAATCAGCCAGCTCTTGCCAAGATGGTAACACTTCAGATCCTAATATCAGTCTTGAATTCATTTGCTTCTCTCATCTGTCAGGACCCATTGTGTGTCTGTTAATGACTGACAGTGACAACAGAAGCTCTCTCACCCACATAAATAATAATAATAATAATAATAATACAGCCTAACAATAACAACAGCCGCTAAAATATAGCACTTTATTTGGTGACCTCAAACATGAGGTGTTCTATTTCCGAGGCGTGATTCAATATACAACAGACTAAGCGTGAAGTGAAGGAGTTTTTATTTTAGCAACCTGACACTTAAAGAGGAGAATGCCAGCAATTTAGAAAATGTATGTGTGTTGCCTCGGTGTCCCAGGCCTGAAAATACCATTATTTATGAAGGATGGAAATCTAAGAGAAAAAACAGAGACTGTGGGGCTCCACGGACGTAAAATCAGCTGCTTCACAAACAATAAATGGGTTGCTGACTTTGTGGAACTATACAATGCTCGCTGCAGGTATAAAAACTGTTATTTCATCTTCATCTGGGCGCCATTCCATTCGCATTCTTGGTCATGTGCAATGTGATGACTCTATTTAGTTTACCAAAAGCTTATTATCTAAGTATATAGGCTTTTTTGTCTAACTTAATTAGGTCTTGTAAAATTCCAACAATCAGACATATTTTAATGAAAAGAATATGCCTATTTTGAGATCAAGGCATTTAAATAAACTGTAAGGGTTGCAGTTTAACAAACTTATACAATATTACAAATAACATTACAGAAAAAGTAGGGGTTTAAATATGCATGACATGGAAAGAAGAAAATGAAATGTTTTAGTGTGCATGCGCCAATGTTGCTCCTGCTAGTTTTGTAATATTTTCTTTCTTATTTGATTTGATTTTTTAATAACTTCAATGATTACCTTTTAAGCTGTGTCCTCTTTCACTTTCTTGTAGAGAGAGATTTATATCCTTTTTTCACCGTTCTGTGCTATAGGGAGAAGCTAATCACGCTAAAGCCGGCTAGCATGGTGGTACAAGGATCTTTATTGCACATTTTAACTTAAACTTATATTTATGTAAATATGTATTAATTATATTCTACTATGGTGCAATTGTCACAAAACCTAATTCATATATTATTTGATTTGATTTTAAACAGATACATTTTAATAAGGAATGTTTACACCATAAGATCGAAGCTACCACTGAACAGATTTATCCAATACGGAGGAAGAGGTCTCTTATCTGTGGAGGAGTCTTTCTACTCGTACTATATTGCTTGACCAGGACCTAATTAGTTGAATAATAACTATTATCCTCCAACTGCTACGACTTTCAAAACACCTGCCTATATCATAATAATAGATTTATTTTGTTAGCGCTTTTACAGGTGCTCAAAGACGCTTTACAGATATAGTGAAAAGAAAAGAACAACAAATAAATATACTGTATATAGTTAAAGTCAAATTAAAATCAAACAATACAAAAACAATCACACATTAAAAGCCAGATTGAAAAGGTGAGTTTTTGTAAGTTCTTTGAAGGTGGTGAGGTCAGTGCAGTCTCTGATGGATTGTGGGAGTGAGTTCCAGAGGGAGGGGGCAGCGACGGAGAAGGCTCTGTCCCCCCAGGTCCGGTGATTGATGCGGGTGGGGATGGATAGGAGGTTGGCTTCTGATGAGCGGAGGCAGCGGGAAGGGGTGTGGTGGTGCAGCAGGTCTGTGAAGTAGGGGGGGGGGCTGGTTGTTGAGGGCTTTGTGAGTAATGAGGAGGACTTTGAAGTGGATTCTTTGACGGACGGGGAGCCAGTGGAGGTTCTGGAGGATGGGAGTGATGTGGTCTCGGGAGCGGGTGTGGGTGAGGAGGCGGGCAGCAGAGTTCTGGATATGTTGAAGTTTATGAGGAGGTTGGATGGTATGCCATAGAGCAGGGGTCACCAAACTTTTTCTGTGGGGGCCACATTATTGTTCCTGACTGTGATGGGGGCCGGGGCAGAGTCAGCTCATTGTGTAGAAGAGATTACTAGCCCGGCACAGCCATCCCCACTACTACTTCCACATTACTATATCAACACTTGATTCCTGTCACATATTTGTTTACCATTCTTTAC
>NW_011356221.1:360825-392407 GCF_000735185.1 Notothenia coriiceps
GTTTCAACCCCGTGAGGGTTGACGCCAACTTTACATGGACGCTGTGTAAAGACGTAGTATATACACGTTCTCCTGGCGAGACCTCAAATCTTTTTCGTAATATCTATCAAACTATAGATTTTCAAATCCACTGGACGTAGATTTTAAAATTACAATATAGACTTCTCGCTAGAAATCTAATCAAAAAGCATTTTAATGGCCAAACTATTGCACAATTTAGGATTTTCCAGAGAGGGTTATTTGTGAATAAATGACCCTCCGGAGCATTTGCAATCAACAGCATGTTGTTTCTTACACAACCACCAGAGGTGCTACACTTTTTTTGACTCTGCTGAACAATCGACCTATATGGTCGTTTTTTGTAGGAGGACAGGCTGAAAAAAACACCTGAACTGTTGAAACACCATCCATAACGTTCATCTGGCTGCTACTTAGAAAGTATTCATCTATTATATAATTTTCCAATAACTTGCATATTGACTCTTATTGCACTATTTCACTATTTCACTTTTTTAAACTATTTTTATTTTTGTATTTACTATTTATTTGCACTATATGTTTCTGTTTATCTGTGTTATTGTGCTGCACTGTTGGAGAAGCCTGTGACCTAAGATTTGCATTGGCATTACTACACTGTAGCTATGTTCGTATGACTAAATAAAGAACCCTTGTCGGTATCTAGATTAGATTAGATTAGATTAGATTAGATTAGAATCTTTAATGACCACACAGCCAGGCTGGTGGAATTCGTGTTCAGTGCAGATTATTACAGCTTGTTCCATACAATTCAACATACAATAAACAGACAATAAAATATTCTTTCCGGGATCTCTGCGGAAAATGGAAAGCAATACCACTTGGAAACGCTCTAGGGAAAAAATGAACAGTTTTTGCTTTGAAGCACACTCTCAAATGAACAGTCTTCAGTGCCAAATTAAATGCATGATCAAATCCATCCATACACATATTTTTTTCTCCAGAACATGACTTGCATCATTTCGTTACCACATGCTGGGATGTGAACTATGACGTACACATGCATGTCAGCTTTAGACGGTAGGTTAACTCTTTCTGTCAGTAAAGCAATGAGTAAACTGAGGTTTTGCTTGTCTTTTATTCCACCTCAATCCTAGAGGAATGCGTTATTAGCGAGGTATTTCATCTTTCTCCTCGATGTCTCTTCAAACTCGGAGCTGCCCTGCATACATATCATAGCGTTTGGCAGCTGCATATCAAACGCTGAATACACCCTCATCAAAAGTGCACGGCTCAAACGTGGCGTCAGATGTAGCCTTCTCTCCTGAGTAGAAAGGGACAGAATGGTCTATTGATCGCTTCTGATGTCAGCTACAAGCCTGGCGTTCAGTAAATATCTTTTGTGAGGGCTGTGTGTTGAACTGAATTGGACTGCAATTGTAAGCAGGTTGTGTGTGAGCGACTGTTCTCGTGATGTACCTGCACAAAACTGGTCAACAAACATTTTCAATCCGTGTAAGGGTTTGCTTTTGCAGGAAGAGCACGTCTAAGTCTAGTGTTTGGGACGCCGCTGTGCTCTTTCTTTGTTTTGTAGTCCATTCAGTCCAATGCTCATTCTTGCAAGGGACTTGAGCAAAGCAGCAAAAATAATAAGATACAGAGAGTTAAAAAAAAATGTTTGGACAAGGTCCATTTGCACCCGGGGACAATAGTTACACAGCAGCTATTCGGCTATTTACACCCATCCCGCCCCCGACAGACTGCATTCAAGGTGGAACATCACTTGATCGTAAGTCATGGTCAAAGTGGGATTGAAGACAGTTCTGAAGCAGTATATCTTTGGTGGGATACAAGGATAAAAGGAAGGATACATGAGGCAAGACGTTTACTCTTTAGAATAACTGTTTTTGTGTAAATCAAATGGAAAGCTCCACTATGAACACAGTTTGTATAGCCAGGCTAAATGCTACTGATAGGACCAGGTTACCGCGGCTCCTAGAGCTCTTCGTTCATCGAAAAAGCTTTAGCTTCCAATTTTTTTTTCAGCTATAAAAGATTAATCAAACAACTAAAGGTGTCAAGAAACATACCTTTAGGTTTATGTATCTACCGGTGTAGAAGATAGTGAATGCGTACAAACGTGTCCAGATGTGAAAATGGATTTTGGATCTATTGACAGATCTATATAGGTTAACGCTATTTAAAATGCCTGAATCTCTTGCAAGTGGCCCCAAAGGAAGCTGCAAAGCTTTAAAAACAGGTCTTTCAAAAAAGTCCCTATGAATTCAGGCATGTCTGTTTGTTGAACCTCGCTCCTGGCTTTAAAGATTACTTTGACTTTGAGGTTGCGTCTCCTTCCCTTTGAAACTCATTCTTTATGGACTTTTGATCTAGTGGCATTGTGGGCACTACTTTAAAAGATGAGGCTGCCTTTAATTTACATATTTTCTTATCGTGAAAATAATCCCATGAAAAGATCAAAACCCACAATGACTGTTTCTTACTAACAAGTTTTTCCTGTGTACTTAAAGCGTGAGATCAGCATTCATCAGCACGATAGAGCTCCGTTGTTTTTTTTCAATTAGGATTAAAAACACATTAATGAGAAACACTGGGAGGCGAGTCAATCCTATATACACCATCCTGCTGCACTAAACACTCAGTGGTGCACTAAATGCATTTTAATACTCAACTGAAAATAGATCCCAACAAAGGGGCTAGATAATTGCCTAAGTTACATATGCTAAACCTACAGTGCCCAGATGTTTTACAGAATTACTTACCATTAAATAAAAAACAAACACTTGAGAGACAGTGGCAAATTGGTTTTTGGTAATTTAATTTGTTGGGAAGAAAAATATAGCTCAGTCTTATCAACCACTTTTATTTTCCCTTTGTTTCTTTGTTCATTCTGCTATTGTGTCTTTGCTTTCACTCTGTTGCTTTTGTCTTTTATTGTGAAGCACATTTCTTCTAAACAAGTGTTATCTGTAATGCAATTAAGGAAACCTGACTTACTTAATACTTCTATGTGTGTGTTTGTACTCTTACCTGACAGTTACACTTGGGTCATGTGTGACTCCACAGGTCATAACAGCTTTAGTTCCTTTGATAACACTCTGGTCCTGTGGGGGGGTGGTAATCCGGGTGCGAGCTGTGGAGACAAAAATAAGTAAGAAAGGAGAACACAGCCTACAAGATGTCCTTCCTGAGGAGAACAACACTGCAAACACAACAACATGACAAGTAGATTACTCGCACAGAAGAGCACTTTTGTATCTGAAGAAATGTTTTATTATTAAACAGCATGACCTTGTTTCCCACAGAAATGCCTCTCAATGAAACTCCACATTTTGCCACGTAAGAGTGATTGAGAAAGATTGCTTGGGTATTAAAAACAAACATCAGGAATGTGTTGTTTTTTCAAAAAGAAGGCGACCCTGCACACTCACCCAAGACCACGAGGTCAGCGGACGCCTCATCGATGCCCCTGGAGTTGCTCGCCATGCAGGTGTAGGTCCCGGCATCTGAGATGTGTGAGGGGGAGATGAGGAGGCTGCCTGACTCGAGGAGGGTGAACCTGGGCAGCTGGACCGAGCCGCTGGCCAACACACGCTCACCTAAAGTGTGTGAGGAGGAAGACACAAGATAAGATGAAAAGAAGCGAAAGTGAAAAAAAGTGAGAAAAAAAACAGACCCAAAAAGTGAAAATATGAAATGTTTGGAAAAGTGACTAAAAAGAAAGCCGAAACAAAGTCGGGACCTTTCGTAAAAACTGATATAAAATAAAGTCGGAAAAAAGTTCAGAAAATGACAAGTCCAAATAGAGACATCTATTAACAGAATATGAGGGGGTGGAACCGTGATGAAAAACAAGGACAGCTTTTCCCTGAGCTGCTGTTTAAATTAGGTATCATTATATTATGACCAAACACTCGGAGATGGACCTTGTGGGGTTTATTATTGGTGCTTTCAGAACATATTAACAAGTCGAGATTGTTGACAGACAATCACAAGTAATGGGGAAATGTGTGAAAATGCAATTAATAGAACAGTATGGTAAATTCAGAAACTGACATCTCTTCATTGTTACGCAGCCTTCAAAATCAGGGGAGGAACATTGTCTATGTTGTGTATATATTTGTTGATCTCACACTACTTATGTTTGTAGTAAAATAATTAAATCTAAGTTTAATAAAAAAAACCAGGGGAGGAAATATGATGTGCTATATGACAATACCACCTAGTATCAAAGTAGATTTAGTATTTGATATGATTTATCCCTATTGATTCATCCTATGTCGCAACGGAAAAGAGCACTTTAATATTGTGGAAGCGCCTAGCATGTCATTAAACTTGAAAACCTAATTAATGGTCATTATGTTGTTAATAGTATAAATACCAACATAAATTCATTTATATTCTTGCACAAAGAAAATCATTTACAATTCAACACCCATGCGATAATCTTGTAAACAGCTTCCTTAGCCAATGTTTTAATGTGCACAGCACCTGAGATGTTTGAGGAACCACACCACGATCACATATAGATTTTTCATATTTCATATTGCTCAGCCCTTATCTGGAATGCAAACATGGAACCCAATGAGGTCTTATATGTTAAGTAGTGGCAAAGTGTAGGCCTAGATCACCAACATCATAATCCCTGGGTGTGTGTGCGTGCATGCATGTGTGTAACGGGGACCTTTCTGCCAGGTGATCGCGGGCCTCGGAGCTCCAGAGGTCTCGCAGTGCAGGATGACTGACATGCCGTCGATCACAGTGCTGTCTGAGGGTCCGGCTGTGATATTCGGGGCAATGCCTGAGGGGAGAAAAACACACACATACACGGAATAAAAATAAAGCCCAGTGAGAGAAGGTAAGAGGGTTACAGAGGTGAGATATTGAATGTCTATGACAAAGCCCTTCTTCAAAAGGTATTTCCTGTAAGCGCTGCATCTCAGCGTTTAGTTGATATTTTGTCCCACTAATTCTTAGCGGATTGACACAGCCTTCACCTCAACTGTCTGCTGCCGGCCTATTTTTCCTTTTCTTTCACCCACAGAGATAGCGACTATATGAAGAGGAGGAATGGAAATAACTGAGGGAGAAGCATAGAAACAGAATGCAATATGTAGATAACTAAAATCCCTATTTATGTCATGCAATAAATCAAAGCTTTTATAGGATGACAGGAAACTGTATTGCTCCCAAGAGGACACAGGGAGAAGGGAGTTTGTCACAGGAGCAGTGTTGATCTCAGGACACAGTGAGAAGGACAGAAGGAGGAGACAAGAATGTGTAAGGGAAAAGATGAGATCTGGAGGGAGAAGGAGAGGAGAGAAAGTATGTGTCAGTAAGAGAAAGAGAGGAAGAGAGAATATCATGAATTCTGATAATGCGGTGCAGTGAGAAGTGAAGGCTGCAGGAACTGAGACAAAGTGAAGAAAGTCAGAAACTTGTCAAACAGATGCACAAAAAGAGAAAAATAAGCCGTCATGTTTCTAATCCCAGCAGTGGCATTTGCTTAGGAAAAACACACCTCTACACATTCATTCAGGTGATGAGAGAAGCTGCAAATATGGCTTCAAGGTGAGTCATAAGTCATGTGAACTTAATAGTGTAGGCCTAATTGTCAGTTCATATAAGAAAGTCCAGAGATGAGTAACTACTGAGAACAAAAGAGAAGAATATATTTCTGAAAAACTAAATAATACATGTGACAGAAGTTTGTTCGCACAGAAAACAACGGTACATTTCTCCAAGTAATTCTCGGTCAATTAGAGCTGACATATATCTTCACTGATTGGGGTCACATCTCTTACAATAGTATCACCTTCTGCATATGATATGATGTGCGCCAATCACATTGCCATCAACCCACTGTATTTACACTCCTGTCAGACCAAAAATATATATATTCCCTAGGCAACAAGCTGTGTTAGAAGCAAGAGAAGTCAATATCAGTATTACATTTTATCCACATTTGTATTCCCACGTTGGGAAACCAAGTTGTAGGTCGGGTTGAGCAGAAGTAGTTGTTTTGCTAACAATCATACGTTTTTAGAATTCCTCACCATTTGTTTTTGATCAGATAGCAAAGAGAACCTAAACAAAGTCTGTGAACTGTGGCCCTCTTAAGTTAAAGTGGACCTATGATGCTATATTGGACAAATATATTGTAGAGTCATACCTATAAAAAATATGTCTGTGAAGTTTTTTGCTTGAAATACCAAACAGATCACCCATTGTAGCCATGCCTCATACTGCTCATACCCCTCTTTTGCAGCCCTGTTAGAGAAACTCGGATTTTGGGTCCTTAGCTTAAAAAAAAAAAAGAGGAGCTAGAGCTAATGCCTGATCAGAATTATACCGGAGATAAAGGTCAATTCTGCTGTGATAAAACACAATCCTGTTCCAAACCACATCAAGGATTATTTCTGAAACAGTATGGAGCTCAAATGCTTTTTCTCTTGCGGGTTTATCACAAGGTGAGTTCTTTTTTTATTTACTGCTTTTTTCATAAATGTCCGATGAGCCCAACGACCAGTGGTCAAACTGTGGTCGGCGGACCACAGTTTGAGAACCGCTGCTCTACAGTACAGGTTAGCTCTGAGTGTTAGCGAGGCTTGCTAATGTAAACAAAGACGAGATTACGTCCAAAACACGTCAGGCATTGTTTCTGATAGCAACTTTCTGTGGGTCCGCTGCCGATTTGACGTCATATCGGCAGAAAATCTGTATCCGCTTGTTTTTAAAAGATTTGGGTATGGAGGAAAAGAGAAAGGGTTTTATTTTCTGACGCTGCGTGAGTTCCCCGACACACCGGGGACACATATTTATGTATAAAAGACATCACAAAGTGCATTTTGCATGATAGGTCCCCTTTAATTTATTTTTGATGACCTCCACTTGAGTACTGTTATGTGTGGTTGCTTGCACATACAGCTGTGAAAAACGTTGTATAATGTTTATACTTTGTGCTGCAAATCCAAATTAAAGATTTAAATAGATTGTTTTATAGTAATTATTAAGTAGAAACAATAATTCAAAGTCTCTACAGCCACGCTGGTTGCTCTGTGAGGCTTTACAAAACTTGTAGCATAGAGGCTAATGGGAATGTCATTACTTTGAAGGTTTTTGATGTAACCTGATAATGGGTAAGGGGACCATGAATGTTTTTACAAAATGTCAAGGCAATCCTTCTGATAGTGTTTGAGATTATTCAATGTATAACAAAGGGATGAACCCACCAAGCAGCTAGCTCCTGAAAACTAATATATTGCTTGACCTCTTTGGGGCAAACAAAGTTGCCCTTTTTCTAAATTGTGATGAAAAAGGACATTGTGTAATCTTCAGTTATTTCTCGAGGAAGAAATTGCAGGAGAATTCCATATAAAGCACTAAATTGCTGCTACTCTTCTCCTTACAGGTTGGAATTGCTTTTCTATTTTTGTAAAGCAATTACAACTGGTCTTTTTTTCAGATTTTGACAAGGGCTGTATGAGAGCTGTGTAACGTTTTAACATTGTCCTGTATTAACAAGGGTTTACTCAGAGTTTTAATAAAACACATTGGACTGTAATTGCAGTAATTGTCTGAAAATCTGCTTCAGCACTTACTGGTGACAGCGAGGTAGGTGTTGGTCTGAACTTCTCCTGCCAAGTTCCTGGCGAAGCACTGGAACATCCCGGTGTCATCTGGCAGGAGGCCGTTGACCTGAAGGCTGCCCCCCACCAACACTCTGTACCTGGGCATCTTCACAGGGTTGATGGGAAAAGCATCCTTGTACCACACAATGTCTGGCTGGGGGACTCCTGCAGAGCATGAGTAAGGGTAGGGATTAGAAAAAGGCATTCTTTGTTAAACCCCCTATGGGAAATTCAGGTTGCAGTCGATACACATTTACAGTTTAAATGGACAAATGCACATACAAGACTTATGGAAAAGAGGGGTGCAGTGATGACGTATTTTTGTAGGCCGACCCGGAATTAAGCTGCGCATGGGTTCCCTCGAACAAAAAGCAATGGGATTTCTCCATAGGATTTTGGAATATTGTAAAAAAATAAGGTCTGTGGAACACGAACCTGTTTGATAAATGCAGGTTTTGTTCAGCCGGATAATATCCACATGTCTACCCTACTTTTATAATTTTCTAATCATAAATCTAATCGCCAGAAGCAAAAATGCTAATGTTATGCTATAAACGAACTACAGCCGAGTACAGCAGCGTCGCTGCTTCAACGTCACGTTACGTCAACATCAAGATCCATATTCAAAAATACAGATTCTAAATTGGACAAGTTGAAGCGTTTGTTTTAAACGGTTTGCAAGAGCGCAGGTACTTGCTTTCAAGCAGAACAGGGAAAACAAACTTAGCGGGAGTGTTTACGTGTTCGGCGTAATGACGTGCAACGGCCTCGACAACTTCTGTAGTCCTATTCAGCCACTTGTTAACAACCATCGTTTTTCAGATACAAACTCTGCTGATGTATTTAATGTCGTAGAACAAAACGTGATCCGTCTCTTAAATGTGTGTCAACCACAGACCTTATTTCCAGCTATTTTCCAGAATCCTATGGAGAAATCCCATTGACTCTGAGACGAGGGAACCCGTAGTGGTAAAATCCTAACTCCCTTCCGGGTTTTAGGACTCATCACTGCACCACTCTATTACTGTAGGCCTGAAGATAAGATAAGATAAGAATAAGAAGTACTTTGTTGATCCCAATTTGGGAAATGTTTGCGTTGCAGTCGCATAAAAAGACAAGGCATTGTACATTAGAGATATTAAAAGACATCTCAAATAGAAATAAAATAGCATTAAAAAAGTAAAAAATACACATGTGGAAATAAAAATGTACAGTAACAAAATATAAATCCGGATATTATATATACATTAATTGTGAAAGGAATGGATTATTAAATATTAGATTGAATATAAATGTAAAATGTACAGTGGGAGTTTAGGTCCAGTTATCCAAGAGAAGCTATAGAGCAGAGAGTTCTCTTCCAATCAGAGGTGATTTGAAATCAGCAAACATGGGCATTAATGGGGGGGTCTCAGAGCGAAAGGGCTGCCATGTTTCAGCGTCCGGGAGCAGTTGCAGATTTGGTCAAGAACACCTTGACAGTGGGCATGAGGTGAACTGGCACCCCTCCAATTACCAGTACACACAAATATGTATATTTATTTTGGTCCGTGCGGTGACTTGAACCAGTGACCATTTGATGACCATCTGGTTTCCAGGCCAACCACTCAAACAGAGCTACTGCCTGCCCAGACCATGCAGACAGGAAGTCTAGCTTAGCTTTTTTTCCATTACATTTTTCAGTATAGTCAGATAAATAGTATATTGTTTCAGATCTTTCTGCTGGGCATTATTTATTATCCTCACATTCTTGTGGTAAAATGCACCCATATGCTCACCTCGTGCCTGACAGGGAATGTCCACCACCTTTTCCATCTCAGCTGTGATGTGCTTCTCTGGTTCCTTGATAAACTGCGGTGGTTCTGAGGGAATGGAAGAAGAAAGGATGACAAATGAATTAAAAAAAATCACAAGAAATATTGTGAACCAGCAGCTGAAATCCTCACAGCGTGAAAAAGTGCCTTAGGGATACTGTGTTAGGTTTAAAACAAATAACTGCTATATTGCACTGCACTTTTTTGTCAAATGTATTGCTCACGGGGCTACTACTCAGCCGAAGATAATGTGATTATACAGTAGTTTGATGTCGGAAATCAATTATAGCTATATCATAATGGTTTTAAATGTATCATTCAAACTCATGGGGAGAGGGACGGCTGTTAGCAGTTTCAAGGGAAAGGTTCACCACACCTTGTCCTTTGAATCACGTTACAACCTTGAAAACATCAAAGTGCTTCAGTGAGATGGAAGGAAAGTGACTCAAGCAATGCTATTAAACAGTTTCTTGAGGCCAACCATTAGTTTTCTGCCTTTTTAATCAATACCACTCTCGCCTCACTTTCGTCACGACTTTACCGCTGCAGCTCAGCCAGATTCATATCGTGAGACTTGTAATATTTATATCAATTTCATAGCAGCTAGTTCTTTTGAACTTGCAAACCTTAATGCAGCGTTTACGCCCACACATTTGTCTGATGTATGTGGCCAAATGGAGATGCACTGTTTACTTCCCATTTAAGTTGTCAGGCTGATATGAAAGCACACACAGTAATTATGCATTATGACTAATCACATAATTCTCCCTTCACCGTGTCCACAGAAAAAAGGTCTGGGGATATAATTATAATGAACCTTAAGGACAACAGCAGAGAATATAAACACTAACATTGAGAACATGTTACATAATAAAAGGCACTTTACGAAATGCAAAACAACAAACATTCAAAAGCGCTGCAAGAAAAAAATGGAAAAGGAATAAAGACACGATCCAGACTTAACAGCGGAAAAATATACTGGAACTTTTCCCACAAGGATCATCTGGATGTGGAAGTGGACTGCATACTTAAATGGGCCCAATACGCTCATTTACAGGTTCATTTTTGTATTTTGTGCCTCTACTGTGAACCGCTTATATTATTTAATGTTCAAGAAGTGCTTTATTTTGCCTGTGTTGCAGCACCTCTTCTCCCCCTCTGTCCAAAACCAGAGCCCTGCTGCTCTGATTGGTTAGCTGGCTGTGTTATGATTCGTCAACTGCTTAGAGCTGTCCCGCCCCTTAGACTATCAAGTACAATGTGTTGGAGCGCAAGCCAAAAGAAGTGCAAGTTTTACATAGCAATGTCATTATGTTTAGGAAAAATAGATAAAAGTCCAATAGAGGCTTTTCAAGCAGGGGGGAGTATGGGAGAGAAATTCATATTTTTTAGCCTTTGCAGACCATTGACATGCACACAAACTAATAAAACAGACTGCACATTACACACATTTCTGTGTTTTTTTTCCCACAGAACACTAAAAATAGTGCTTGCAATGCACTTTAATTAAACCTGTTGACAGGTAGACATTTCAATTAATATGCTGATTTGATTATACTAAATACTAAAGCGTTAAAGTGTCAACAAATGTAATTGGAAAATATTTTCACCTGCAAATGTGCATGTTGAAGGTGTCAACAGTATTGTTACAAGTGGTGAAAACACAATAATATTTTAAATAATCATTCTTACCCAGAACATGCAGATAAGCCCCGCCGCTGACTGAGGGCACGCTGCTGCTACGGAGGATGGCCTCGCACTCGTAGAAGCCGGCGTCGCCCACCAGGGGGTTGATGATGGTCAGCCGGCGGTTGAAGTCGCTCAAACCGCTCGTCACCAACACGCCGTTCTTACGCCACGTGATACTCAGCTTGATGAGAGGCCTACAGAGCGAAGCAGAGTTTCATACGTCTTCTATGAGCTCACTGAGAATGTATTTTCTTGTGCTTGAGGATAAATGAGTCTGCAACACTGATCCAATGTGGCACGTATCCATCAATCTGTTTAATCTGCCGGAGCATCGGGTTTTTGAAAAACCAAAAAAAGAAATCTGTTTATGGGCTAAGATGGTGCCAACTGTTTTAAATTCAAACTGACTATTTCATGAACCAAGGGATGTTGTTAGTGAAGCACTGGGCTTTCATTCTGCATATTACAAGGAACAAGAGCACTTGAGTCTGCAAAAACTGGCGAAAGCAGTTGCATTTTTTACTACGGTACATAGAATACTAAACGTTCTTGGGGAAATTATGACAAATATGTCCTTAGATACACATTTGTGCTGTGCAGTGTAAGTATGAATTAGACACTATTATCTATTTGATCATCTAACTTTTGTCATTTACAAAATTGAAACATACCTCGAGTGTAGACAGGGAATTTTCTTCCAAATAAAAAAAAAAGGAGTACAAATGTTCCCCCTACTACTTGTCTTCTAATTAGAAGTCTAGTCTACTTTTTTTTATTTGCTTGAGTTTCATGGCATCAGTCTTTAAACAACAATGGTGCTCACATAAAAAAACCTATCAAGAATCGACGTTCCAGTTGCTATTGATGAGTCACAGACAATGCTCAGAGGAACTACATTTTTACGGAAATACAGTCCCTAGGAAACCCCCTGCTCAGTATTACCCTCAGTGCAGTGACCCTTTAACAGACTGCTCTTCAGTATGACCCTGCAGTTCCAGCATGTTTACCTGGCGTTGGCAACACACTCCATGGTGACCTCGGAGGTGCCTGTGACCACGCTAGTGTTCCTTGGAGGGATGATGATGGTGGGGGCAATGGGGTCTGCTGGACCTCCTACATCTACACAGACATAACAACAACAACAACAACAACAACACAGAGACACGGAGAGGTTAAGCACAGAGCAGTGATCTGGATAGATAAATAGATTTGTTTATAACAGACAGAATGCGCTTATTTCCACCCAGTGCTCTGGGGGTGTTCACCAACGTGACATATTGGAAGTGACCAGTGCACACAGTGTATCCAAGTCCTGAGAGATGGTTGGAATATGACGAGGCAGTGCACTGACTGTGTATAATAAGATGTCTGCTGGAGAACCAGAAACAGGGATAGAAAAATACTGCCTGACAAACTCAAAGCTGAAGGGGTGAATAGGCTGTCGTGTGTATAAAATCCTGCATTTGAAAACTAGTTTATGCCGCTGTGTTTGCCTTCGCGTGTGTGTGTTGTGCGCATCAGAGACAGACAGCCCATGGCAGCGAGTGCACAGTGTGTGCGTGTGCTGCTTGAGATGTGTCATGTCTGTGATAAACTCACACTGATCCGTCAATCCCATCATGCCCTGGGTGTGTGCTCAGGGCTGCACATGTCAGTTGGAACTACGGGGTCTGTCAAAGCTCAATCTAACCGATCTCGGGTCATCAGACACTGTAAACAGGCCATGTGTGAACCACACACACACACACACACACACACACACACACACACACACACACACACACACCTTTAACCAGGCGTTTTCAAACTTTTGCGGACATTGAGCCCTTACATGGAAAAACCTTTTCCAAGGAACCCCTATTGATAGTTTAGTTTATGTATTTATTCAAAGACAGACCATGCATACAAATACATTAATCTAAGATGTTTTATTCTAGATTGTAACTAATAGCTCATTTCCATCTGCATTCCTATTACATGTAATGTAGGTAAACATATGTTTGCTAACATATGTACCCTCAGATGCCTTCAATTTAAATGATGTAATTATCACCTTTACACTTTTAAACCGATCAGGTCCATTTATTGAAATCATTGGCAAGGTTGGTTGCTAGTCACCAGGAAATCATTGCTAATATTTCAACTGGACAAACCACAGTTCCTTAAATGTGCTGAGCACTTAAAATAATAGTTCAACAACTTGACTTGAAGGATTTTTTACTTCAACTTGAGTATGGAAAATGTAAGACGAGCAATATTGGTGTCTTCAAAATTCTCCTTGACCTCCGCCCTCGCAAGCACTGCCGGAGCCAGGAAGTCTCCCGGGAGATAACTGTCAGAGGTGTCGCTGCAGGAACAGCTGCTGAGGCAGATACTGACGGATACACCTGCACATACACTCACTTAACACACACAACTCTCAGTACTGGCTCTAGCATTGGCCTCTACATCTATGTGTGTGTGGGTGTTCATTCGAGCGTCTATATGTGGAGCATGTGTGTAATGTTTATATACAAATTCATGGCATGATTCCCTGAGACCTGCCAAGTCGAGACCTCCCGCTAGGCTCTTGATCTTACCTGAATCAGTGTGTGTGTGTTTCTGTGTGTGTGTGTGTGTGTGTGTGTGTGTGTGTGTGTGTGTGTGTGTGTGTGTGTGTGTGTGTGTGTGTGTGTGTGTACTATCACTAGTATAATCAACCCTGCCACTGTTCTTCATGCATAACACAGGCTATTTCTGTTCCCTTGTGTTGTCAACTGTAATATCTTACCCTCGCCCTCCTCATTCACTTCCACACTGAACTCCAGTCTACCATGTCATGAGATGCTGTCTGATAGCTTTCCTCTTATAATTCACTCTGCTGAGCTGCAGCCAACCAAATTGGTTTGATTTGTGCATCTTGTGTTTTGTTGTTGTTGTGGCAGCTGAGGATGCTGGTGAATATTAAGAACTACTTGGCAGTAGAACAGTCTGTCTTTGTCCCTGTCCCCGCAGCTCTCTCTTCCTGAGTGCGTACATCTGCAATAACGTGTGAATTTGGCTACAGATACACTTCAGTGCAATGAAAGGAAAACATATCAAAATGGTGGAGCTTCTTGGATGTCACAGGGGGTTTCAAAGTGGTGATACCAAATATAAAGCAAGGGGTAAGTAAGAGAAAAATATATAATTACAATTAAAATACCTACATTCAAAGTATAATCAGCAGAATATACTTATACTCAAGTATACGTTCACCCTCTGTCTGGAATGATAGCCCAGTCTGCTCTGATTGGTTAGCTGGCTGGCTCTGCTGTAATTTGTCAACCGAGATGTCCCACCCATTACCTTGTCGCGTACAATGTGTTGAAGCGCTAGTGTCATGTAGTGATGTCACTTTGATACGAAAGTAAATAAAGGAGGCGTTTCAGGCAGGTGGGAGGGTTTGGGAGAGAAACTCCCTCTGGAGAGAACTTTGGGATTCAAGCCTTTGCAGACCGTTTACATGCACACAAACATATATTACACACTACAGGAGAAGGAACACCCCAAAAGCAGTAAAGGGCCCCAAAAGTAAAAATACTCAATTCGCATTATGGCCCATGAGTTATGATATACAGTATATTATATTTTTCAGGGAAGGGAACGTGCATTTGTTCCAGTAATGAACACATTTTAGGGATTGTACTTAATTTAGTGCCACACTATTTAATAGTCTTGTTAATAAGGAAGTATTGTACTTTTTATTCCACTACTTTTATTTTGACTAGTTACGTCACATTATACCAATTTCAAATTCAGGAAATGTGATGAGCTTGGGAAATAAGAAGCAATGTTGTACATTAATTACAGTACGTGAGGATGGTCAGAATGTTCTTATTAGCAAGGTCTTACAGTGGAGCCTCACTTCTACCAGTCATGGCATAATGAGCTGATTACAGTGTGTGTGTAAAAAGTGTGTGATTACTCACTCTCTACTGATAGGGTGATGGGCTGGCTGGTCTTGTTCTCTCCGTTCTTGTCATTTACAGCTTGTACGTAGTACCGCCCGGCGTCTGGTGCCACTGTAGACAGAATAACCAGCGTGTTGTCCAGAGTGATGGCACTGTGGAGGAACAAGAACTATTTAAGAAACTGTTTTCAAGACATATTGACTACAGAATACAGTGGGGAGGAAACAGTAAGTCAAGACAGGAGTAAGGACTCCAGTACGACTGACAATTTATAATAATAAAGTTTCACGCAAAAGAAAAAACAGTACATTTAACCATCAAGAGGTAGCTTTTGACGGCCTAATGATGGCTAATATGTGAGCCCACACTTGATCCCACGGCCCAAAAGGGCATTAACCATTTTAACATTTTAATTACATTGTTCAAGCTGCATTAGTTATATCGATTTACAATGTGTACACAGTCTAGCTGCTGACTTAGCAAGAGAAATATTGACAACCTCCCTTGTTCATACTTCTCATGGTCCGCTCTGAAATATGATAGCTCTGCGTAATAACCCGGGGCTTTTAATTGGCTATTTGTACCCCTCAGCCTCCTCTCGGCCTGCGTTTTGGCAGCCGACTACTTTTGGCAAGAAACAATAGCGTCCTCCTTGTCGTCCGCTGAAATGATGCCTGAATAAATAAACACTGATCAATTTCTCAGCCAGCGTTCTATAGGGACTAATACCTGGTGTCTTGTTGTCTCTATCAAGTCCTCTCTTTGACTTTCCCTCGGCAACGTAGCAAGAGAGAAATGTTCCTCCCTCTCCTTTGCCGCCTCGTGTTACAGCCCCCTGACTGTGAACAATCAATATTGTCTTATTATCTGTGCCTGTTCAACAATCTGGAGGTAGATAGTCCGTTCCAAGCGGGTGCCCTCCCCCACATACATCTTTTCCTCTGGCTTTATCCCTCCATCTTACACCCCCTCTATCTTCCATCCATTTCTCCAGATGCTGAATGTGGTCAGGTGAGGAAGTGACATCATTTCTGGCCTTTCCCGAACCAGATTTAGGATAAAAACTCATCAGCAAAGCAGCTAAAAATGAATTCTAAACAACATAAGCACATGTGTGACACACCTGCAAACACAGTTACACACAAGTACAAATACCTCCCATCAGGAAGCTTGGTCTTGAGAAAAATACTTTTGTCAGAGAAGCAAATCAATAGCATTCAAATGGTTGTGGCTCTGGCTCCTATACCTATATTAAAATCAGTTTGATTTTTCTCTTTGACGTTTCCAGAGTTATTGGCAGCTTAAAACCGGTAATAACAGCTATCTTAGTAGTCAATAACACACAAAAAGTCTTTGATCCCCTGAGAGAAATGGCTTTTATCCATAAAATAAATGTAATTCTCTCTGCGTGTTGCACACAAGAGTGAAAATGCTAACCCCTGTTACATTTAAGCCATGATCCTTTCACAGGTGATGACCTCCTCTTTCTCACTTCCTCCAATCTAACACTCCACTTCTCCATCCACTTGTTCCTCCATCCTGACCTTCATCTCATCAGCGGGGGATCTAAGTACCTGCTCTGCCTTAAGGTGGCAAGAGAGCTGATGAAAGGATAAAAAGATACATCGGGAGAAAAAAGGACTAGAAAAATATATAGTGTGCACACATCAAATAAAAAAGGCTTTCTATGCTGCTTACCTGCGCTCTTAGCGTTTACAGTATTATGACTTATGAGATTCATCCAAACATATTTCCCAGAGCAGCCACAGTCACTGGGTTCACGTTTGGATTTCCTGTGCATGCTGTGGCTGAAAACAGTCTTTCTAAAGGGACTGACAGGCCTCAATGGCTGCAGCTTATGATCACCGGTAAATATTTAATGCTAGCTTGCTGGAGCGGTGACATCCTGGACGCACAGTCATGAATTATGGATCCCTTCTGGGATATGGGAAGAACGGAAGTGTCCAAAGCGAGAATGAATCCCAGGCGACATCCCAGGACACAATCTGGAGCTTAACTTCTTTACCTGTCGCTTATAAACTCCTGAAGATGAATATACAGGGTAGTGCTGCTCAGTTATAGGAGGCAGTTTTATGTGATCTACAGCAGGCTTCCCACTCTCTCTGTGATACTGACAGCATTGTATGATGATCTTAGAAGCTTCTTTTTTCTATATTTTTCTTCCACAAAGCCCTAAACACGGCATCCAAGCATCTGAGAAAAAACGGATATTTTACCATCATACAGAGCCCTGATTTTGTCAATAATAACCAGAGCGTAGGAGGCAGTTTTCCCCCTGAATGGTATATTTTAAAGTGCTTCCCTGTTGAGCATTTTCTCCCTTCAGCCTGTAATCAGGGCTGCTGCGGGGGTCACAGAAGACTTTGTTATGCAGCGTGTTCAGCGGGACTAACCGCTCCCCGGCTCACCAGTCCTGGGGGATCAAAGACCACATGACGAATTAAAAGTAAGCCAATTATCCTGAATGGCTTTACATGTATATCAAGGGAGCGGGAAGAGGGAGATAAGACTTTGGTTAAAAGGAGGTAATGGATTTCTTTTTGACCAGCTTCCTGAAGTAATTTCTTGTTTTGGTTGCTTATTTTTTTTTTATCTATCTCATTATCTCGCTCATTGCGTTTTGGTCATCCTTATTAAAGTCCCCAGCATCTCGGCGGTGTGTGAGCAGCTGTCTGAGGCGGAATGTAACAATGGCTTACCACGTATCCGGCACGGTGCGGGGATTTAACAAACCACGGAGCGGAGAAATTTGGACAAATCTGATATGTGTGAACATGCCTCTGTCTGGTCTTTTTGTTATTCCTGCATCTTTGAACACTTTCTCTTTCTTATTCCAACGCAATTTCCTTTTCCATTATTATTCTCCAGAATGCGCTGCGGTCCACAGGAGAGCCTGGCCGGCTGGACAGCTGCTCAGAAAGATCTTGGCCAACTGTGCAGCTTCATGCCCAATCCCAGTTTTGCTTGCAGCTCGAAGCAGCACCGTCTCATATGCAATTACTTTCTTGTGGCTCAATTTATTTATATTTAGCGTCAAGGGTGGTTTTTCAATGGCTGCCAGTCTGATAATGATTCCCTAGCACTTTAATCAATAATGATGATGAGGATTTATGCTTGATTGAAATAGAGAGATAGGAGTATAAATGTTTGATTTGCCACTGGGTTCTTCCCTTTTCCTAATTTTCATTATTACTAATACATTACATAACAAGGAAATTAAATAAACAATGAGGCATGGATGTTCTCTTTATTTAAGGACACGTCGTCCCTGGACTCTACATTTTGAACAAGTATCTTAAGAGCAATATCTCTGTATCTAGTTCATCCGCAGTGTGCATATCTTATCGTGTTAATCCAGTACTGACACAGTCTGACAGAGCTGTGCCTGTTCTAACACCACACACACACACACACACACACACACACACACACACACACACACACACACACACACACACACACACACACACACACACACACACACACACACACACACACACACACACACACACACTTTGTTAGAAGTGTGTTGGCATCTGTCGTGGCTGTCCCTCTCCGCCGGGCCGTGAGGGAGCTCACCTCGCTCCACAGCCTCAGACCTCCATTACATGCAGACAAATGGCCCCAGTCGACTGATGGGCTCCCCCAGGAAGGAGAGAGGGAGGTTGACGGGATCAAGCAGCTCACATGGCTGGCTAAAGTATGAGTCAAAGCACAGCCAGTAAGTAGATGAATGCTAAAGAAAAGCTGGAGAGAGCCAGAAGAGTGAGAGGAAGCAGCAGGCTGCCAGCCCTACTGCTCAAGACCTGTGATGAAAAAGCCACAGCTCCTGGGGTTGGAGAGGTAGAGGAGAGACGGGAATAGTTAAGAGAGTGTTGCTCATAAGAAAAAAGCCACTTGTTTTCTCACCAGGGGCATGCACTGGAGATTTGTGGCTCACAGTTAGCTCTCTCATACACTATTGCTCGCAGTTGGTTGAGTGTTCAGAAAACTGTGAAGAAAGAATGGATTTACCCGAACAAGGTCAAATGGTGACATCAAAATGGACTCGAGGCCATTTCTGATCAGCCTTGACCTGCAGAATAACAAGTGTTGACATAATAAATAACAAGCTATTTGATAATCCATCCTGTAAATCCAATCTATCTTCACTAGAGCTGAAAAGATTCAATGAACAATCGATAAGCCGATGGAAAGAAAACTGAACGGCAATTATTTGATAATTAATTAATATTTGGAGGTAATTGAACAAGAAAAGCAATCATTCGGTTGTTGCAGCTAAACAGTGTGAGAGTGCTGATTTTACATCATAAATAGTACATTTTGGGGATTTGGACTAGTGTCCGTAAAACATAATGACATTTTATTGAATCGGTTGTATTGATTTCTGGTTTGCCTGTTAGATATATGAATTTAGACCGGTTTACCTTTTTTTTTTGCAGTAATATTATTTTTAATCAAAGTGATTTTTTTATGCAGAAACCAAATTATCAGAAGATTAGCTTTTCTGCTATCATTGCATATTGAATATCTTTGCATTTTTTACTGTTGGTTGGACAAAACAAGCAATTTCTATTATGTCCTTGGCCCTGCAATGGATTTATCAAGTAAATAAACAAAAAGTGAATCAATAATTAATTTAATCCTGCAGCCATGTGCATGACGGTGTTTTGTTCTTGGTTGAAGCTGCTTCTTCTTGACATCTCTTCCCTTTTGACCTGAGGATTGTTGGGTTCATGACTAATGGTGGGCAGTTGGTTACATGGAAATGCAGAGAAAGGGCCCGGCTCTTCACTGGCCCTCGTGACTAATGGGGAATCTATAGCAGACTGACAGTGCCTGAACATCACAGGCAGGGGCCATTAATTGATCAGTAGCTACAGCAGATTACTCGGGGGGATTGCAATGTGTGTGTGTCGGGGTGTCCTCCCACTGACTCCTGCAGGTCAGCCTCCTCTATGTTCTGTCTTAACGGATACCTCTACAAGGTTGTTTTCGGTGTAATGCAGATAAATCCATGCCAAGGTGTCAATGGAAAGTATTTGTGAGAGAAAACCAGGTAGCTGGCAGTAAGTTGTTGTCAGTGGAGAAATAGTGAGAGGACAGGTTTTTGCTATATCCAGCAGACGACTCACCTTAGCCAGCAGCGCCGCAATTCCCGGCCAAAGTGTTTACTGAAAGAGCCTCTGATTATACACCAAATTAAGTCTCCGAAATAACACAACAAATTGCGACAGGTGAATGGAAAAGAGCCCGCCAAATGCATTCCCATTCAGTGAGGGGAGAATAATGACTGTTGATGCTAAATAAGCTCCTTCTCTCCTTGTATCTTGCTCTACATCGCAACACAACAAAGACGTGAGAACCAAGGGCTGCTACACCAACGCCTGGCGGCATTTTTAAGCATTGTGTTTTTGTGAGCGTGGACAGAACGGACATCAGAGACAAACACTGCAATTAGTGAATCCGTACGTTTATGGGTGTGCTGTGAGAGACGGCGCAGGAGTCTTCGCCTTCGCCAAAGGGCAACAGCTGCAGAGGCCACATGGCAAAGAGAGAACAGTCACAGAGTCACAGTGAGACGCCGCTTTGCCAGGGGGAAACTGGCAGCAGGGAAGCAAAAATGCAGCATTCAGTAAGTTTCCGTGGGTTTTCTTTACACATGCAGGGTTTGGATGGTGTGCTGGGTTCACACCATGCTAAGTATGCAGTTATTGTGGCACACGATAGCTCCCGTGAACTTCGCTACACTTTCTTTTTAATTGTTTTCTTTTATGATGGAAACACTCGTCAAAAGCGGTTCAGTGAAGCGTGGGATTGGATAAAGTGCAGCGGACCCTGAAACAATTGCCGCCCGGGGCATCTTCCGTCCACCCTGCAGGACCAAACGGCACCACGTGTGGAGTGACCGCGTGTGGAGTGACCGCCCCAGGATGAAAGCCAAGACAAACGCTAAGCTAACCCAGCTAAGAATTAAGGCTCTTACCTGATGTCCGGTCACGGTTGAAATAATGCTCAGGTTAACCCAGAGAACATTCAGAGACGTGGTTTCGTTATAGCATCAAGGATCAAGCTACACTTTACAGAGGACTCCAGTGGATCAATGATGCTTGGTGCTCAGACATCAGAGTTGATTGACAGTTTCCAAATATTTTATGATGAAGATGCCGGCCATATCATATGGTCAGAGAATGCACATGCCATGTTTCCTTTGCTGCTACATTAATCCTCATTCAAATTCAACGCATGCACTACAGGAATGCATGCGTCATTGTGTTTTGTATTGTGTTAGACTAGACTGCATTTTGTTGACGATCAATTATCCATGAATCCATGTATGAGTTGCATCCTTGACTTTGAAGTGCTAGGACAATGTTAACAAGCTGATGTACAGCAGGCATAATGTATTTAATCATCCCAATCTTTTTTCTAGCATTTTGGTCGTTTTCCACTACTGATAATTAGATGGAAAAAACGTCATTAACTTCAAGTTGTGGCAAGCAGAAACCCAAATGTGTTCATTCTTCAGTATTATTAGTAGAGAGGTCTTTGCATTTGGCATACATGAATTTGATACTTAAATTAAATTAAGAAAATCAAACCATATTCCAGTATTTTGCTAATGTTGGCAGCTCCAATATGACCTATTACCCTTTATTTTGAGGGGTTACATCGTGATGAGATCTGAGACCCAGTTAACTAAACAACAGTTATTTCAATCCGCCATTAAAACTTGACTTGTTTAATATCAAAGCTCCTGAAACTATTCCACAACAGTAAAAGCAGTAGTTGCAACCCCTCCTACTGTGTGATGCAATTTGAAAAAGCAACTTACAACGTGTCCACACAGTGAGGGCCAACTGATCACAAAGTAAATGTAAACTCAACGTGACAAATATTGTAGTTCAAGTACAGCAGCCTGCAGAGGTAGCGCAGAGTTATTCTGGGTCTGGCTGTTTTTGCGTCTCTCATCTATTGCTGAGGTGTGATTAAGTAGAGCACGGATAGAAGAAGCTAGAAGAACTCCTGGAGAGCCTGCAAATTAAAGTTATAACACCTGAGGAGGGATAGCAGGAGCAGGGGACGATGATGAGGAGAGAGAAAATAAAAAGAGTAAAATAACTATCGGTTGTGGTGCATGGCATCTTTTTTCTAATAATGTATCTATCTCTTTACTGCTATTCTGGATCATTAGTTGGCACACATCTTTGAAATATAACTACCAGCCTTTCACAGATGATTGGTAGAATACATAGGAGTCATGTGACGATGTTTAGAGAGCTGGAGCTGACTCTTGAGAGCACCAGGCCTTGGAAAGAGCCTTTGTCAAGGTAACAACTGTGTTTGGGCGCAGAACAATCTCTTTGGTGCCCCCTCCGTCTCCTCCACCAGTGGGACTTTGATGTTGCTGCAGAGTTAACGCTTGTGGCACGAATCAAATTCAATTAAATGATTTTCAATAAAAAGAGACTGCCTGTTATCAACGGTTCTCATTTGCACACAGTGACCTTGGTGGTGCGTGCAAAATTAGCATTCTCAGAGCTAGAGGGTAGGTAGCGAGGATGAAGAGAAGCAAAGTACACACAGTGGGTGGCCGATAATGGAGACAAAAGGAGTGAGAAGAGAGAGAGAGGGAGACATAAACAGAACATTATATAAGGAGACATGAAGGGAGAGAGAGGAGAAGGAGCTGAATGAGCGAAATGTGAAACTAATAAGGAGTTGGACGATTATTTGACGGACGCCTTCACACTAAAACCGTCGACAAAGTGTGATCCTTCTTCAAACTTCCATAACAATAATCTCTTCAAATACCTAATTAGTAAACACATTGAGCTGCACTGTTGTTTGACCTTTTTCCGAATAACTTCTCAAAAGTAATCCAGATTTCCACAACAACACGGAACAAAATGGCTCTGCAGATCCACGGCCATCTGCAGCCTTCAGCCTCTCAGTCAGTCTGGGTGTTTGTCTCATTGTCATTCTAGGTCAGGGTATGATTACTGGTGATGAAGAGCAGATAAGAAAGATTCACTCTAACCAAGGGCAAGGTCACCTCCCACTGCGAGGAGATGCAGATGTGATGACACAGGGATAAGTGTTTTTATAACAGGGTCGCATATCCAAGACGTATTGTTATACAAACACAGCAACACAGAGATTTCTACTCTACCAAAAAAGTAATAACTAAATAACAGAAAGAGAAATACCACTACTACTTTGCCTAATGGGATCTATATTATCAATATGAATTTCCAAGTCTATTTACAGGTCTTAGGAGTACTACTGCATATGTGAATACATTTTTTAGTAGTGGCTCCAGAGTGATCTGTGGGAAATAAAATAAAAACCTGCGGGTTTGCAGTTAGACAGAAGTGAGATAACCAGACCTCTGAAGCACACTTATCATCCTCAGGGCTACATCAGCCGCTACTAGAGACACAACCAGATCTTCAAACGCACCATGGGTGGTAGAGTTGGACTGTTGGTAATGTAGGAGATAGAAAAAGGAAATAAGGATGTGTGAAATCGAAAATATGATATGTTTTACCCGACGTTGTGAGTCCAACTAAATGAATTGAGTACCCCCTTAATAATACATAAGCCTGAATGTGCTATATAGATAAGTACAATTAGTTTTCCATGTTTCTTAAAATGGAGCATACAAGATCAAATCCCATGTAATTAAAGTAACAACATTGACCCATGCCCCCATGTTTGGACCTCAACACCTCTTTCCTGATTCACCTCTTTATTGACTTGATAGCTGACCCCAGAATCCCCAAATGAGGAGAGACAGAGACACAGATGAGTTGAAATAAAAGTGGTGGGTATAGGTTTTCTTTTCAAATAAAAGCAAGAATCAAAGGTGCGATTCTATTTCACACAGTGTCAATACTGCTTTGGTCTTGGCAGGAGAAATTCAAACTCTCTTTTAGCACAAAGTGTAGCGAGATGAATGATAAAACACAGGTGGGAACAGACCCTATCAAACCAAAGCAATCAAAGACCCCACAGAACAAACTAGGCACAAAGACGTAGTAACAAGATCAAAGGAAAAAATCAAAGTAAAGCAAACACATGAAACCAGGGGAAGAAGAATACAAATCTGAACAAATAAATAAAAGGACTTACATGCGACTGCTGGGTGGAATCTTACGCCCATCTCTGAACCAGGTGACTTGGGGCTGGGGGAAGCTGCGAATGCGCGGCGCATGGACCACCGCACCCTCTCCCTGGGAGACGGATTGGGAGCGTTCCCCCTCCTCAAAACTGCCCATAACTACGGGAAAACACAGGAGAGAGTTAGAAACAAGGAAGAGTTCAGTTAAGTCTGCAGGCACAAATCTCCCTTTTTTCTTAAAATCGGACTTTTGGTGCCCCACAGAGCTTTTGCCATCTGCTTTCTGTTGTGAAACGTTACATTGATGGACAACACAGTGTGGTTGCCATGGTTTCCACAGTACATCAAGAAAGGCTGGAAGGAACCAAGATGTAATGACTCACACAGGGACACAGAGGGGACGCTAAATTAACTCATATTCCGTATCCTCCTGTGTGGATGCATCAAGGGCAATCAATCTTAATCACACTCTAAATATGTGCATTACTCAACATAGAAGATGACCAGCGCTGCCGCTATTCCATTATCCCCTAATACATTTCATTTGTTAGAGCGGCTTTATTCCTCCCCTGCCTCATTATATCTTAAAAGCTGAAAAATACTGCGCTAATATTCCTGCTCCATGCTCGGCCTGTTCCTGAGTGAGATATATAGGGAGGTTGGGAATGTTTGATGGATTTCACGTCCATCAGCCTTAACTTCAATTGTTCTTTCTATCTCAGCTGCAGCAATCCTCTGATGCAACCATATTGGCTGATACTGCCTGTAATTCTTCCAAACACAACAGAAGCATGCATTTCTCCATGGCTGGAAAGATTGTTTTATTTCCGATGCGAGTAAAGGATCCTATCTTTTGCTCTTCAATAAAGAAAAAAATAATTTGAATATAACATCAAACACTCAATTAAGTTCTAACACAGTTTAGAAATAATAATATCGTTGTGAAACGCACGGATCAAGGTATGGGGCTTTGAACTGGGGACGTTAGAGTGGTTGTGCATCGATAGCAATCTTATTTTTCTCTCTTGCGCCGCTCTCGTTCAAAGAGAATGAAAAAAGGTAATCTGGATTTGCGCTGGAGCTCTGGTGCTTAGCTTAAATGAAAATCTAGGAAGTGTGCAAATCCCCTGACTTTGATCTGCAGTTTCTGCGATGTGATGTCCTCCTCCCCTCCCCTAAACTGTAATGCCTGGGCATGTTTTCCTTTCTCAGAGGTGTGTCTCCGCAATCCTAATTGTGCTGCTTCAATGGAAAAGCTTGCAAAAGAGATCTCTCCATGTCTCCCATTCTTCTCTGTTTCTCTTTCCCTCCCTCTCTCCCTCCCCTGTCTGTCTCATCCGTTTCTTCTGCAGGTGTCCTTAATTCCCCTTTTCACTCTGTCTCACCGTCCATATTCTTTCCGTGAGCAACTGATGAGGGGGGAAGAAAAGGAATTATGGAAATGGGAAGAGGTGGGAATGAGGAGAAAGAAGATGACAGTGGGGTGGAAGCCAAGAAATAAATAGAAGGCAGTGGTGGCCAGAAAAGCAGACAAAGTCTAAAGAGAGGGAGGGGAGCCACAACAAAAAGAAACAGTGGTGGGAGTAGCAAGTAGTGAGGAGGAAAGAGAGGAAGGAAGCGGCTGGCGACGGCATGTTTGCCCGACACTAAAGAAGTGGACCGGTGGGACTGCTAGACCCTCGCTGTCTGCACCCCCGTCCCCCTCCTGTCTCTTTCTCTCGCACGCCTGGTTGGCTGCATTGTTCAGTCAGGTACAGCGCCGTGTCGCATCCACCCAAATGTCGCTGAAACAAGGGGTAGCCAATGGACCTGACATACCATGGGAAGAGGGGCTAACCGTAACTACACTCCAGACACCTCTGTGGTGCGTTTGTAATATCTCATTAATAGGAAAGAAGGAGGTCTGTGGCATGAAAGTGGTGGTTGGAAATGTACAGACACACAAAGCATCCGGGACCCGTTTTCAACAAGGAACGACAGATGTTGTTGACAAAGGAGCGAGGATGAAATAAGCGGCGGTCATATTGAAATGATACAAAGTTAAAAACAACCACGGTGACAATATCAATGTAATGAGAGTGCTGAGTGGAACAGCTGTCTGGGTTGATAACACCTCGGATGATATGCAGGTAGCTCTTTCACCCCGCCGTCAGCTGTCCCTCCCCAATCAGTCCCTGATACAAAGGCAACCAAACTGTGTGGGCTCACTGTGTACACACACACACACACACACACACACACACACACACACACACACACACACACACACACACACACCCTCCATCTATTATCCATCCCTTGATTCCCCATTAGGGTCCATTCATCTGTGTTTCACCTCTGTCCCGTGGGGATACTTACAGGCCACCTGTACTTCTGTGCGCCTCTGCAGCAGGGCTCCCACACGATTCCTCACGATGCAACGGTAGAGGCCGGCATGGGAGCGGTCCAATGAGGGGATCAGGTACCTAAATAAGCACAAAAACACACAAGACATGGATGAGGATTCTCTTAAATTGCAATCAACTGGTAAACTAATTACCAATAAAGTGGAAATCAAAGGAGTATTTATGTAAGCGCACAAACACGGGTTTTTGCAAATGTGTACTCATGAAACGTGCCGAAATCAACGCCTGAGTGCACACACGGAAACGCAAGACCGTCTAATAGAGGAACAAGGGCACAGAGGACATCGGAGCTTAGCTATTGTTTATTTCAATGATAATGATGCTCGAGAGGCTAACCCAGCAACCACAGCAAAGCTCTCCCCCAAGACACACACACACTTACGTAGACAGGCAGCATTAACATTTCCTCTATGCAAACTCACACATGCTAACCCTCCCCTGGGACGCAGGTTAAAGCCATGTGTCTCCAGCAGTTGACACTCTTCCTCTGACCTTGACTCCAGGGTCCAGCTGTGGTGGCAGTACTGCCTCCCTGCCATGTGGAGGCAGCGTAACATATACTTTATAAAGCTGCTGAAACTAACTATAAGCTTAATGCATATCTTGAGTCACATGGAAAGCCAACACAACAAGTGGCAAGTAATGTTATAAATCATGATTACCTATTTATTTAACAAAATAAATATAATAGATAAAAAACCCACTTATAGAGCACTATATGGCTTATTATGCATTCAGATTTGAGATCTATTGTCCCACAGGTTTTTTTTTCCCCACAGTTGTGACACAGACATATACAGCTTTATACATAACTTACTAATGATAACTTTATTGGTATAGCATCTTTCATGCAGGTTACAGCCCTAAGTGCTTCACAGAACAAGCAGAAAAAACATAACACCATTATAATAAGTTAAAACTAGGAACAAAGGAAACAGTGTTCGATTGCAATGCAATGGAATACAAACAATGACAGAGGTAAAAATAGCCTAAATTAAAAGCCATAACAATTACATTAAAATATTAATATATAAAAACAATGCAAGTACATAAAATTAAACATATACTGATATTAATGTACAGTATTATGTTAATAAGGTACAATTAGAGTTAAATACGCTTACCAAAAAATGCAATAAAAAATACAATACGTTTACTAAATACAGCTCAAGGTATTTCAAACAAATCTGTACAAATCTGAAAGTCACCGTCCCTTAAGGCAGTGATTAATTTGCACTTTTCACCATTTCATTCTTCCCACAATGACTTTGTACAGTCCGTTGAATTGTGACTGCAAAGACACGCATAAGATGCAGAACTCTTGTAAAGAGATCGGGGAGTGTATGCAGTTAGGAGGAGGCTATGATGATTGTAAGTGGCCATTTAAAACGCCCCTAATGGTCCTGTGTGAGCCTGTGTGTGTGTATAACAGCTGTTAGACAGCATCACTTGTGAACTAACAACTGCTCTATTGGCTCCAGGAGGAGACTCCGGTAGATACTCATCAGTGATCAATGTTTGCTTGACTGTGTGCCTGTGTGTCTCTTTCGATATCTGCAATACACCAGGGTATATCTGTGAGAGATAACCCCAACATCACCGCAATACAGAATAGATTGGTCTATTTTTTGTCATTGGAGTAAATCTTTTCAGAGATCAGGCCTGCCGAGTGCTCAGGCATCGTCTTCATAACAGCCTTCCAATAACTAATAAATGGCAGTTTAGTGGGGGAGGCATGGGGCGGCCAACTGTTGGTCTCTAGGGCATGTGAGATGGCAGAACAGCATGAAGCAAGTTGTGAATTAGCTTAAAGCAAGTTGTGCATGTTCAGTTTGAGTCTAGCACAAAACACTCTTGTAAAAATAAATACTTCTTGTGGGAGGTGAAAAACCATGAGTGTGCTTGCCATCTTTGCTGCTGTCATATTCCTGCGTGTGCTTGAGAGTGCTTCGCGAACTGCCAGACAGGAAGCCAGAGTGTAACCCTCGCTAATTGGAGTAGTTTAGTTTATATATAATAGTTTATTTTTTGTGATCAACTTTTGTTTCAAATAGGATTTTTTGCATTAATATAGGTTTGGGAAGAGCTCAAGTGAATGAAATAGAAGTAAAGAGAGCAATTCAAAAGTTCAGAAGTGCTTTCAACAAGCTGATTCCAGGAAAGTGTGGATGCTTTCACAACAACCACGCTCACATTGAGGACTAGGGAGTCATAAAATTGGTGCCATGACAAGGATTGTTCTTCAAAAATAAGTAAGTGCTATAATTTGGGTATGATGTTGCCTAAACAAAGAATTCTGAATAATATGAACAAAATAGTATAGACATAGTTTCAAATTCAGACACAAAAGCTTACTTAATGAAAACTAATACAAAAGCGGCCAGGCATGCCTTCAGTATTCAGAGAGAAGTTAATGTCAATATTTGGATGAGTAATAAGTTAAAACAAACCAACATCCAATTTGGAGCCGCCAGAAAAAGCTATGGCTGAGATATTTAAAGTCTCTGAACTGAATGAAATACCATTCCTTCAAAATGATCTGTGTTCCTAATACAACCTTCTACTTTGTAATACCCATTCTACCATTATATTTCATATTCAAGATTTCTTTTTCGAACGCATTATGCCACACATGCCAGGATGTCTTATTGCATTTGGTGGCATTTTGCTATTTTGCTTTTCTGGCTATTCTGATCCACAATACTTCGCAAAGGGGATGGTTCAAAGTTGATGTTGCAATGTCAAAATGTTAAACAGAAAGACAACGCTATATAAGGGTAACTTATTACATTAAAAATGTTTATTTTTAAGCAGCCATTTGTTTGTTGATGCTGAGGGTGGAGTGCACCGCCACCATCCAACTCCATTTTGATTCCTATCAAGTTCTATAGTGAAGCATCTGCCTTTATTTCCCAATCAGTCTTTTCTTAAATTTGTCACTAGTGAACTCAAGTTGTGGTAAATCTTTAAGAGACTAACAGCACTTGCATATTGATGTTTCTTTTGCTTGCTGTGAAATTCATTAAGATAATGGCAACCGCAGCTTTTGTGTCGACAGCAAATGGATATGTCAATCACTGGTAATTGTTGAGGGAAACACAAAACAAGATGATCCAGTATTCCAAGCTGAAATATTTGACATTGACATATCACGCTCAGTGGATACAGTGAAACGAAATTGGCAAATCCTGCTATATTATTCACGCCAGTAGAAAGCAAAGTTTCTCCTTTGTTATTCTGACAGCATGAAAATATCTAGAAAGCTGCCTTTAAGGTTTGAAAGCGGCTGCTACCAAGTGGAAGCAGTGCTACAGTAACAAATGGCTGGGTGTGTTCGAAGACTGTTAATATCTATAAGAAAAAATGAAGGGATATCAAATCTCATTAGCCGCATTGGAGCCCGAAGGACTAAATTAGTTTTTGCCCAAAGTCTGTTAAGGCTTAATCAACTAATCAGGAGTCTCAATTAATGATGCGTGATTCCTTTCATATGTTCCATCAACTAAATTAATACAATTACGTATATGCATAGATGAAAGGAAGATGAGGTGATCGAATAGGGTGCAAGAGAGCAGAGTGGCAAGACAAGTAAAGATGTTTTTGAGTTTGGATGTAGAAGCAGCAGACCAGTGGCGTCCCCTGGCCTGGGCTAAAGCCCCGAATGTTTTTTCTGTAGCCCCGGACAATTCTCCCTCAATAATATAATACATTAACCGTGCTTTACGTGAACCTCATCATGAAAACCAGTCAGTATCTGGTGCGAGGGTTAGGATTAGGGTTAGGGTTAGGGTTAGGGTTAGGGTAATGTTGTGAATCGAGTGGCCCATGGTGGTGGTGGGGTTATGGTATGGGCAGGCGTATGTTATAGACGATGAAAACAGGCCACTCGATTCACAACATTACCCAAAGTTAAAGTTTCTTGTGTTGTGACCAATAAATGTCCACAACAAAACACATACTCTCGTACCCAGCGAAAGTAACTACGGGAAAACTGGGGGCCCGGCAATAAAACTATAAGGCGACTTCTATGCGACACTACATTATTCGACGCGTTCCCCCACCCTCCACGTCTCCCGGATTCCATATTAAAGTCCGAGCGGTGGACGGCTACCTACATATCGTATCCCATCTATGACTCGGTGTCGCACCACGCGTGTGTCTCTGCTCGCTGGAGTAATTAAGGATACTCTCAACGAGTAACCGCGTAACTACTATTTTACCGGTTAAAACTCTCTCGTTTTTCAGTGTCTAGGGGCCGTTAGACTTCTTATTGGGCATACACGCGAGTATCGCGTACCGCGTTGAAATTGGTTTTACGAGCAAGTGTTAGTTCGTTTGCAGTTTAAACGCATTGCATTGGTCGTGGTGCGCAAGACCATATACCGAAACAATAGTACTACCTAAAATATAATTGCTCCGCGTTCAATGCGGTCAAAGCGGTCGATGCGATCGATCATTAATACGATTACACGTGTGGGTTAACAATAATACATGAATATAATGCGACATTTGTCCTAGCATCACTATAGGTTTCGTTGTCTCGGAATTAAATCGTACTTTTTAATAACGTGGACATATAATATCATTATTTCTGCGTTGGTGGATAAACAAAAACGAGTGTAAAAAGTACTCTACTGTGAGTTTCTAGATTTTGTAAAAGATATGTGTGTTTTATTAGGTAAAGAGAGTTCTATAACAAGTGGTTTAGACTTTTTTCAGACACTATCACTCGTGAAGAGGAGACCCGGCTCTATTTAGGAGGGTGGAGTGTCCACATGTAATAGTTCTAACGACGTAATGCTTTTTTTGTGCGTTCTAATAACGTGTCCATACGAATTCCGACGGTGTTATTTCCGTGAGACTTTGCACGTAGAGAAACGAATAACCCCCCAGACCCCCGGCGCTTTGGGTCAGTCATAGACCACACTCCCAATCCTAATCCCAATCCCCAATCCTAATCCTAATCCCA
>NW_011356221.1:392657-403077 GCF_000735185.1 Notothenia coriiceps
GCGATTCTTGGCTTGCTCTTCCTTTTTTTCATCTGTGGTCTTCTCCTATTGGCCGGCGTCGATGCAATTCCTGCCTTTTTCTGTTGCTAAGTAGAGTGGCGAAGTCCCTCCCCTTCCGGTGGACCTCCATGGGACCTTATATCGGAAAAATAATGTATTGAAGTCAATGGGGAGAGAAGGATTATCTTTCGATCCCGTTTGAATTGTTCCACAAATTACACATATGATGTTTGTCAATTTAAAAGATAATTTTGCAAGTCAAAAAAATTAAAATGTGTCGTAAAACTGTGAAGTTACACATTTCTTTGTGTGAAGCGCTCAATGAACTACAAATCTGGTCTTGCACACGTCACCAACACCAAGATGGCCGTCACGTTGGTACATTTCACCTCTTTCTTTCAGAATGAGGCGAAAAGTATTAAAAGAGGTGAAAATCACTACAAGTCTGGGCATGTTGAGAGCTGTACATATACGAAAAAGGGGAGTTAGTCGGTTCCGTAAGAGCCAGCATGCGGGACCGGCTTTACAAGGTTTCGGTGAGTAACACGAGTGTAATGTGTAACGTTAATGTCAGCTAGCTAACATTAGCTAACTAGGTACACTCTCGTGTCTTGTTTCTTGACTTGAGAGCCGTTTCCCAGCGGAGTGAAGAAAATAAATGAAACTCACGAGAGTCACTCCTCAGTTTACACTGTGTTTTGTTTCAATTCATGTATCATTTAGTTAAAAATATGTGATATATCTGAACAACAAAGTGGTCAAAAATCATTTTATTCATTTTTTGGAAACATTTTCATTATCGCTTTTTTCGTTTTACATTTTCATTTATTGTTATTTCCATTCAGTCAGTCATTAAGTGCTTTTAAAATGTTAATGTGCAACATATCCACACAAACAAACAAAGTGTGCAATCCAATGAATGTTAATTTAACTGGGTTTTGATAGATAATATATCTCTTTTTCTTCTCTCAATTATTTTATTTCTATTGTGCACTCTAATCAATATTAATCAAACTATTGTTTGTTTATACATTTTAAGAATGGCGTTTATCTTTTTTGAGAGTGAGTTCTTATTTCATTGTATTTATTGGGGTCTACAACAGATGATACAAATGTTTGTGTCAGTAAATGTGTGGCGGGGGTGTTTGTGAAAACAACGAGGACAGAGCTGGGTTGCGTTCGGATAGTTTAAAAATCAGCTCCTAAGTTCTAACCCTATCTCCTATTCCTTGACCTCTGAGTGAAACGTCACGGGGTTAAGGGATAGTGGATAGGAGAATTCAAAAGGATTTAGGAGAAGAGGCTGCGGTACTTTAGAGAATCCGAATGCACTTTCACTATCCAACTTGTTTATGATGCGCCAGCGGACGTCATTTTGTGCATCTGCTGCTGTGGGGAAACTATTGAAACTACATTTTTCTATACAGCAGACTACAAAATGGATGTATAATAAGAACGACGGACTCATCTAGAGACAACACCGTGCTCTGATGCTGTTGCTTTATGCTTTATGAACAACAGAGAAACATATTCTTCATGACCAAAGTTGGAATTGACATAAAAAAGTGAAACTTATGCCCATCACCCTCTCCCTCCTGTCCACATTAATACAAATGATCCCAATACGTATGATTGTATGAACTGTTAGTCTTTAACACCTATATCACCATTCAAACATATTTTAAAAGTTGAACAAACCCCACACAGCTCAGTGAAATGTTGACTTTATTTGGTCATTTCAGTAAAAACTAACGTTCATATTTCTCTTTTTGATTATAATACTGATGAACGTTAAAAAAAAGAAGCACTTTGGCAACTTACCACATACGTTTTAAGATGGTTAATAAGCACCGTAACTTTCATGATATAATTTCTCCGTCATAATCATTTGTGTCCGTGAACGGCCGACTGTTGTGTGACGTCAAATGCTGCGGCTGCAAGGCATTGTGGGGCAGCATTTTCTCCTCTCCTTTCGGTTAGGGAGGTCCAGTGGTTCCTAAGTTAAAGGAGGTTATAAAGGAAGTTTGAAACCTCCTTTCCTTACATTCTAGAGAATTCGAACGGCACTTATCATGGCTGCCACTGAGGGACTTCCGGGTAATTTCACTCGGTTAGGAAGGTTCCTCAGCTAAATGGACTATTCGACTGCAGTCCTGCTGTCAGACGAACAGCTGTGCGGCGTCATCACAAACGGACGTCGCTTCACCTGACGCTCCGGAGGAAAGGACGTCCCATTGCTCTTAAAACTCATTTCCCTGCTTCTCATGGTTTCCTTGCGTCCCTCCATGCTTCCCTGGTGGGAGGGACTAGACGCAGGGAAACGACGCAAGTGAGGGAAGCAAGGATTTCATTTAACCGACCTGAGACGGGGCCTGTGTGTGTGTGGCGATAGCTCATTTAGTGAGTGAGAGAGAGAGAGAGAGAGAGAGAGAGAGCATCTGGTTAGCTAGCTGCGCTAACGGACATAAAGAGCTGTTTGTTCCACAACAAACTCCCCTCTCAGACTGAGGGACTCAGGTGAGCTAAAGGACTCTCTGAGTGTTTAGATAGTTAACTTTAGTCTAAGTTATCTCAGTGGGTCTCAAACGGTTTGGTCACAAATTATTCAAAAGATTATCTCCACGGCACACCTTCATATNTCCCTCCATGCTTCCCTGGTGGGAGGGACTAGACGCAGGGAAACGACGCAAGTGAGGGAAGCAAGGATTTCATTTAACCGACCTGAGACGGGGCCTGTGTGTGTGTGGCGATAGCTCATTTAGTGAGAGAGAGAGAGAGAGAGAGAGAGAGAGAGAGAGAGAGAGAGAGAGCTAACGGAGAGAGAGAGCTGTTTGTTCCACAACAAACTCCCCTCTCAGACTGAGGGACTCAGGTGAGCTAAAGGACTCTCTGAGTGTTTAGATAGTTAACTTTAGTCTAAGTTATCTCAGTGGGTCTCAAACGGTTTGGTCACAAATTATTCAAAAGATTATCTCCACGGCACACCTTCATATGATCATTATAGTTATAAAAAAATAAGAGAATAAAGGAGAAACAGTTATGAAATACTATATGACAGTAAAACAAGAATAAAGTTTGAAAGGGGAGTGATTTGTAAAATATCCATAAAGAAAAAGAACATCTGTTTACAGTTCTGTTTCATATGGGTGTTCCCGCCTGGAACACCACCACTAGTGTGCCCTTGAGTAAGGCGCTTAGTTACTCCAGGGAGAATGTCCCTGTAATTGGTAATTGTAAGTCGCTTTGGATAAAAGCATCAGCTAAAATGAAATATAATGTGATGTGTTGAGAGATGTATCCATAGATCTCTCCATGTTGCTCTCAAAGTGCACCAGATTGACGCTTTTAACTTCAATATTTTAAAAAAAATCTTCCCGGGAGAACATCCCCCCGGACCCCCCTAGAGGAAAAGAGGTCCGCTCCCCCACTCATAAAAGATAGCACTTTACCCCTGCCTATATGCCGTGAGCTGATTATCGAGCCTTCATTGTAACAGTCGCGGGTGTACTGTGTGTGTGCATGTGGGGAGTGTTGCAGTAGGAAGTTCCACTGTAGCCACTGTGGGCTAAGCCCCGAATGTTTTCAGGTCCAGGCGACGCCCCTGCAGCAGACATTAAGTGAGGGATAGCTGACAGGTGGTGTCGCTGCTCCAAATTTAACCTCGCAGAGGCCTGCGGAGAATTCACCCCGGAGCCGGAACCTTCAGGGTGACTTTAGACGGTATGCTCTCTCTCTCTCTCTCTGTCCCTTATATAATGAATACAATTAACCTTTGCGGAGCTGTGCGTGTTGGCGGCAGGTTGGGGGGATTCAGCGGGGGCTCGCTGCGTCCGACAGAGATTGATTGATGTTCCTGTGGTCAGCGCACTCCGTCAGATCCCCTTTAATTAGCCCCACTCAGGAGAAATGATTAGATGGAGGAGTGGCAGGGTGACTGATCGAGGGACATGAGAGAAATGGAGGACTGGTAGCAGAGTGGGTTGGAGAGGGGAGGAGAGCAGAAAGTGGGACACAAAATGGAAAGACAGGGAGATAGAGGGAAAATGATAGTGTTGTAGAGGTTGAAGCACTCCATAATAACATCAAACCTTTAGCTCTCATATCATTTACTTGAATTGCTCTTTCTACAGTGATATTTTAAAACCTTATGCACACGGTTGGAGAATATTGTAATTATAGGCTACATCCTTAGCATCATAAATCTGGGATGAGACGGTAATGACACACATCTTTTGTCCGCAGCATCAATGCATTTCTATCGTTTTATGAATGTTTCCTGTCATTAGGGATGGTGTAATTTCTCTGCTGAACACGGCAAATGATTTGAGATACACCGCGTTGATGCAACAATTATTTTTACAACTCGTAATAAAAGCAATCCCATAGCACAGAGCGTCACGGCTCACTGATGTTTTTATTTACTCTCATGGTGTTGTTTGAAGTTTATGATGAGGTCATTGCCCTCTTGCAACACTTTGATGTCACTTTACTTACATTAATGAGTTCGCTAACAGCATTGTTGCATACTTGTGAGGATTTAGCAGCCTGTACATGCCGTAGAATGTAAACAAAAGCAATAGCACGAGTAAATTATTACTTGTGCAAGCCCTTTTCTTAAGGAATCATTATCCTGATAGGATTATTATGCTTGTTCTGTGCAACTTACATTATCCATCACAGAAAGTCAAGTAAAACCGAAACCATGTGGAAAACACATCGACACAAATCAAATATACACATTTCCAGTTCTTCACCGAGCGATAGGTCTCTGAAAGCAGGTGGCAGCAAATCAATAATCCACTATATATCTTTTGAGGAGATGTCCTTGGAAACTGTATTGAATTATATATAGAGATAATCTTCTAGATTGTAGAGGATGAGGATGCACTCTTGATATTGTTCTGTCTCCTTAAGAGAGAACAATATCTCATTACATACAACACATGACAGGTAATAGGGACTTCTGGATTAAGCTGCAGGAAATCAATAGTGTGTCATTTGTCTTCAGGCCCAGAGGGACAGCCTAATGTTCCATCTTTTCTAAGGATATAACAGATGGACAACTGTCTGATGATGGCAATTCACACAAGCTATTGTCACCTGTATTTTGTTTTTTATATATTAATTTGTCTGCTGTATCCCTTTGTTTCTTGTAGAATGTGCCCCCATTCATCCCTATGAAATCCTTTTTCCCCTGAGCTGCACAGGCAATTCTATGTAAACCCTAAAGCAGTGAGGCATCTCTGATGGCCAGCATTGGTTATGTGTTGCATGTCTCACATGGCATCATACTTGTTGATTAAAGCCTATGCACATGACTGCTGGATAAGAAATATTTGATGAGTAAAGAATCCATGCATCTAACTAGATGAAGGCTGCAGAGTTTACAGTAGTGTGTGGCGCAGTTGGTAGGAACGTACTGGTGTTAAAAACTACAGGAAAATTCATCCTACATTTTGTATGCTTCATTTTAGTTAAAAGCATCAATCTGGTACACTTTAAGAGTAAAAGGAAGGGGCTAAATAAACCTTTTTAACAATTCAATCATGACGGTATTAGTTGAATTAATGCGTTTTGAGATGGGTCAGGTGGGTTGCCAACATTGCTACCGACCCTTTTCACTTAGGAGAGTTGCGCCATGAGGTCTGTCTCTTTTTTCTGCCTGGAGGCCCTGAGGTCCACACTACCTTCAACAAAGCTTTTTCAAGCCAACCTATTACGGTCGTTTGTAGCACACCAAAGAGAAAATGCAGCCCCAACAAAGCCAGCACTGTGGAGAAAGTCCTCCGCCAAAGACTAATCATGGTCATCCAGGCAAATATTAACACAGAAAGAATTCACAGGCTGCGGCTGTAGGGTGCGCACCCAGCAGTGTGAGAGCCCATAAGAGAATTTTCAAGCTGGAGGCTGGTTTTTAGCTTAGGAAGACCTTGACGGTATTTCCATGAGTGGATAACACTTTTTAAACGTCAATATTGCAGTTGATGTTAAATGGACAGTAAATGGACTGTAGTTGGTACTTGGTACTTGGTACAGTACTTGGCCCCCTCCTCTTCATCATTTACATCCTGCCCCTTGGTCAGATACTCCGCCACTTCAACCTGGACTTCCACTGCTATGCTGATGACACTCAGATCTACCTCAGCACCAAATCCGTCAAACAGTCAAAACCTCATTTTTCCACCTCCGCAATATTGCAAAAATCCTACCCTCTCTCACCCGCCCCGCAGCCGAACGACTAATCCATGCCTTCATTTCCTCCCGCCTTGACTACTGCAACTCACTTCTTTACGGCATCAGCACTACATCCCTCAACAGACTCCAACGGGTTCAAAATGCAGCTGCACGTCTCCTCACGCATACCAAATCATGGCATCACATCAGCCCAGTCCTCAAAGAGCTCCACTGGCTTCCTGTCTCCCATCGCATCAACTACAAAATTCTGGTCCTCACCTACAAAAGCACTCCACCATTTGGCTCCCCCTTATCTCACAAACCTTCTCACTCCTTATCAACCCCCACGGTCCCTCAGATCCACCGCAGCCGGACTCCTATCCATTCCCACATCCACACTCTGCAGCTTTGGGGACAGAGCCTTCTCAGTGGCAGCTCCTCGGCTCTGGAATTCCCTCCCCCAAGATCTCCGTGACTCTGAGTCCCTCACAGTCTTTCAGTCCCGCCTCAAAACACATCTTTTCAACTCTATTGTCTTTTCAACAATAAGCCCCCCCCCTCTCAATCAACTTCCTCTTGACTGCCTTTTTAAGTTAAGTATCTTGCCGAAGGATACATCAACATGTTGAACCTGCAACCCTCTGGTTGAAAGACGACTCTCTCTCTTTTAGTTATAGTCACCCTTGCTTGATCATGTCTTTTAAATTGTAAAAAGCCCTAGACTGACATTGATTAAACACGTTATGTATAATCTTTAAACCTTCGTCTAAGACCTCCACGTTAAATTCTACATTCATCCTGATGTGATGTCCAGTGTGTTTACGTTGGGTTTTTTATTGCAGTACTTCTGCATTGTTTCTGTGAGACGTGTTGTAGCACAATCACTGTACAGTACGATACCAGCAGCAACACTTTTTTAAAGATGATGTGGGTCTGTTTAGATCAGAGAGGAGCCTGCAAACACCAGCAGCCCTGCCGGCACTTTAAATGTAGGTCAGCACTAAACGTTTGGGAACAGCACCAGCATACTTCTATCACAACAACTCAAACTGTAGCTACAACATTATGCAAGACCATGCCATACTGTATTAACGCTGTTATGGGTATAATTATCCTAAGAGAAACATAACACTTTATAAAAACACACAGTTTTTGCTGGTGAGTGGTCTTTGAGGATTCAGAGAAACATTTTGTTTTGAGCGGTGGAACACTCAGTCTGGCTGTTTTTATGTAATAAGATGTGCTTATACAGGAAGGCTTCATAACACTGGCCGTGGATCACAAATTAATAAGCAGTGGTACTAGCTAACACTGCAACTGAAACTCATTAACACACACACACTCATAGAAAAAAAGAAAACACTGCATTTAAAGGAACGCTGTCTGTGTTTTCTCTCTTGCTCTCACACTTTCAGACGTCTTCTACTCAGCTAGAGAAAAGAAGAAGTTAGCGACTGTACAAGGGGGAAGGAGAAAGGTAAAAGAAAAAAAAAATCTATTGTATCTGGGGGCTGTGGAGGAGAGCCAAGGAGACAGAAAATTTATGTTTTTAGTTAGAGAGGGGAATCCATTAAGGCCATCGGGAGAGAGATGCTGCCCGGCTGGCTTTGTCCGAGTCCCGCCCCTCACCGACATGGGGTTCAGGAACAGACCCCAGCTCAGCCTGTTATTCGATGTTACTAATACTACTACTTTTATCTCCTTAGAAGTGTACAACTGATCCCATTAGAAGTCTCAAAGTGACAAAATAAGAAGACTATTCATCGTATCAAATACCCTGATTGACAAGTCTGTTATCTCACATTGTTTCGATGGAGTTCCCCAGCTTGGGTCCATGACAACTTCCTGTCAGCTGATGTCATTCACATTAACAGGAAATGGATTAGGATTTAGACTGTTTATGTTTACAACTATATAAGCTGCATAACTGGTCAAATTTAGCACCAAATCTGTGTAACAAAAGGTTTCAACCCAAAAATGTGTGCAACAACTTATGAGATATAATTGAGCATGGGAATGGCAAAAACATATTTTCGATCATAATGGTCTCAGCCCTTAAAATGGTATTAGAATTTATTTTAACTACTTAATTAATTTGTTTTTATTTCTGATTCATGACTGAAATAACTTCACATAGAAGGCTGAGCTGCATCTTCAGGTTCCAAGCTTTCTTATGATGTACACTACCTCCAAGTCCTCCATACATGACTTTGTATCTACCCCTTTTAATTGCCAGTCCCACTCACTTACCATTCTAAAAATGGGAGGGGTTAAAGGTAGAAAGAGAGTGTTCAAATGAATTAGTTTCAATTGAACTTGACTTTCCGTTTCGAGGTGGCCAGCAACCAAAGCAGGCAGAGAAATGCACCGATTTACGAGACGTGCTGAATGATGCCAAAATCTAAGAAGATGGAAAAAATGAAGTGACAAAAGGGCAAATTTGAATCTCAAGGTCTTATACCGATTCTTTGTTTGTTTTCGCTGTTTTCATTCTCCACGCATGCACGCCTTTGAGTGTGTGCTTTAAGCTTCAAAAAGGAAAACGTTTTAGCAGTTTCCAATTTGTGTCGTCGTGAAGCTCTACTCTTTGTGAATTCTTCGTGACAAATTGCTGTTTATGGAAGCCAAAATCAGCGTGAAAGTCACGGTTTTTTAAGTTATTGTTCAAGTTTAAAGCCAGAAAACTGAAAACAAATCAGAACAACCTTTCATTAAAACATGGTTGTATATGAATGTTTTTAAAGTACATGTGTAGCACATCTTCCAGATTTGTGTTGGTTTGTGGGGTCGAAGAACAGATATCCTTTTGCAAAAATACAAATGAAACATGTTGTCATCTTCTGCTGCTTTCCCTTTTGATTTTCCTTCATCCCCTTTTTGTTGGTGTCTTTGAGGTGTCTTTCCCCAGACATGTACTAATATTGCACTGAACTATCGTTAATTTGTTCAAAGCCACCATGAAATTATATCTGTGAAAAAAACCGAGGGGTGCTCGGTGTCAGGTAGTGCACGTACGAGTGGAATAAACCGAGGCACACAAGATGAACAAAGAGGAAGGATGAAAGACAGATCGACAGTGTGAAGAGAGGCGGGAATTGTGACATTGGGGATTTTCAGGCAATACACGAAGTGCAACTTAATCTATACATCTCTAAAAACAGCGTGTTTTTGTGCACGATACAAATGTACTACTATTTTGGAACACCTTGTCACATTTTGCAGAGACTAGTCATTACTGGAGTGACAAAAGTGACACATTAAGCTAGCCGTCAAAACTCATTTTTCATTTTCTATGATCTCATTTTCTGTGGGTTTTTTTTCTTTAGCGATTGTGATAAGCGAACAAAGAAAGCCATCTTTTAGTTGTGATTTGATTGCAAGGGAAACTCATTTTCTATACTCATAAAATTGACAGGGACAAGGGACAGGATGTACCTTGGAGATGAAAAGTCAATAGATAAATAAACTTGTGATGCTGGAACTGTCATGTCTTCATCATTTCATTTACTTCTGTCTGTGACGGTTGATTAAATTGTGCTTTTACTAAATCCCTTAAGATATTTAGTTTTTTCCTCCAGTCTGTCCGTCTCATTACAATACAATATGAACATTGGATAAAGGTTGATTATTCCTACAGGGCTTAGGAGGCCGCACTCCACCAACCCAGCCAAGAACCGATTGACAAACAAAAATGACTCATGAGGTTTGTTTAATAATTAACTCTCTTAATTAAGTTTCTAGGTTAATTGGCTGCATCAAGATTGGTGGCATGCCAGGTAAACGCCCCTGAGGATTATGGGCATGTTGTGCTTTGTTGTGTATTTGCAGTATTGCCCAATTGAGCTGTAAATCGTTGTAAGCGGGATGATTTACTGGCTGATGGGTTCAAAAAGGCTTAATCGTATTGGATGTAATCTTCAATCTTAATTGAGTTGAATTTTAATTTGCAAATAAACCTTTTAAATTATTAAAAAGCAGAACGCTGGCCAAATGCTGTGAATGTATATGTGTGTGGCTGGTTTGCATTAGGAAACTATATAGGTGATATTACTCTTAAGTGATCACTAAAACTGTGCCACTCCTTTACCTCTTCTAACTCACTCACTCACTCACTCACTCACTCACTCACTCACTCACTCACTCACTCACTCACTCACTCACTCACTCACTCACTCCACACACACACACACACACACACACACACACACACACACACACACACACACACACACACACACACACACAC
>NW_011356221.1:403115-472812 GCF_000735185.1 Notothenia coriiceps
AAATTACCTACCCCACCTTTAACCATGCTTTTCTACAGTATAGAGACACACACACACACACACACACACACACACACACACACACACACACACACACACACACACACACAAACACACCTTCATGTGCAGCTTNGGCCGGCTAAAATAACTGGATGGCCTACCTGCCTGTCAGCCTTCCATCTGTGCACAAACTTATCTCGTGCCCTCATTGGTCATGTGCGCGTTCGTGTGTGTTGGAGGAGGGGCTCTGTAAGGAAGTGGCAGATTTTTTTCCAGCTGTGTATTTTCAAATTCTAACGCACTCGAGTTAGTTTCTCCAAAATTACCTACCCCACCTTTAACCATGCTTTTCTACAGTATAGACACACACACACACACACACACACACACACTCACTCACTCACTCACTCACTCACTCACTCACTCACTCACTCACTCACTCACTCACACATGCAGAATGGTGTGCAGCTTTGTGCCTGACTGTTTGTTTAATCACCCATTCTACCACTCAATCACTTACCCAATAACAACACAGTCAAGGGGGCCCTGAGGCTCCCACAGACAGTTTAATTCTCAAGTACAGTCCATTGTAATCAATTGTTGCAGCTGCTGTCACTGCTGCCCTCCCTACCACGCTGTTCCTACTCTGGTCTTATCTTTCTACAGAGACTGTCAGGAGGAAGGCCCAGCTCCATCAATAGGGCTGATGTAGGACGCTCACCCTCTGCTGTTTTCGCACAAACAGTCACATGTCCAGCTAAAAGTTTGTGTCAGCAAGCTTTCCTTCAATCCTCTATAGTGCTTCCTTCACACTGCAGTCTGTAGGCAACACACACACTCTGCACTGTGTGAGAAGAAAGGCTTGCCACATTCCAGATCTTACAGTTACCATTAAAGACAGTTTATCTCCTGCCCTAACCCTCATTCACACATTTCGCTCCGTGCGCCGCCTCTCTAGAGAGTGATGGAGGTCACAATGAGCCACGAGGGGGAAGGAAGAGGCAGAGAGGGAAATAGAGAACAGGCACGCTATTCCTTTTTTCAATATTTAATAAGGGTATTCGGAAATTAAACTACAAATATCTGTGATACTAAACTGCCCTACAGGAGCAGAAGGGGATTGGGCCCTTAGTAAACCCTCATTTAAGTTTTTCTTTTATTGGCAGAATATTCTATTTTAAACCAATCATGTCACACAATACCTAAAACATGCACATGTTTTACTTTAGAACAATCTGGAAGCACAGAGCTACGAACACAATGTGTCCATTTCAACTAATAACCTTGTACAACAGATTATAGTTTTATAAGTTACATATATTATTTAAATTTAAAAGATTGTTATTGTCCTCATTTCTTTGGTTCTGAATTATTAACATGACATTTATAAAGTATATATTTTTAATTATAGCATACTGTAAGAGACCTTGGGGTAATTGCATTAGCTGAGATTAGCTGCATCCACCTACCCTAGTTAGTTTTATCTACAGGGTTATGACTACGGTAGTTTGAATCTACAACTTGCCACACATGTGTTAGAGACTTACTGTATTTCCTCTGTAAATTGGCCCTAATAATAGCCATAATGCAGTGACTTATATACTGTGGCTTGGCTAAGATTTTAGCAAGTTAAGTCTAAAATATCTAAAAAGTAAATACCATACTTACTCAAAATTAACAATTATGTGTACTGTCAGTTCACTTTGTAAGACTGCTGCAATTATGGTTGTTTTTGGAGAAATGGCATGTTTTCTGTCAAACTAAATGTCATCACGGGCCACATTAGCATTATGGTTGCATTCAAAGGGCTAGTTCTAACTTTAAGACCATATAAATACACATATATAAATATATAATATATATTAAATAATGTATTATTGGCTCTGCATTGGATTATTATCAGTTCTGGTAATAACTTCATAAATAACTAGTCTAGGGCAAATAATTGAAAGCAAATATTCAACAATTACACCAATTGTATTGTATATTATATTATTTGCAAGCTCTTGCGGGCCACATAAAATGAGGCCAAATCCGTCAAACATATAGCTCTCTCAATCTTTCAATAGAAGTTATCATATTGTCCTCACCTGTACTCCAGGGAGAAGCGGGTCAGCTCGGTGTTGTTGTGGATCCATTTGAACTCCAGTGGCCAGCTTCCCTCAGCCATACAGGTCAGAACCAGCCTGTTGCGTTCCAGATGGAGCTGGCTGCGCACCGGCTCCGTCTTGAAGTAGGGAGGCACGTCATCTGTAAATATAGAGCAGAGTTTGCCATTGAAGTGTTGCTTTTGAAGCTACCTCAAAAGCATCCGAATAAAGAACACAGACTCTTAAATCCCACACACATCCATGAAGCCAGAGGCACAAATGTGTGAATAAAAACAAAGTAAAGAATGACAGGACAAAAGAGCGAGAAGATAAGAGGGATAACTCTGAACTCATCTTTCATCCTGATGAGGTAGGCCTAGTAGATGAGGAGCAAACACGGAGTTGTCAAACTACTGAAACGCATGTGAAGGAAAAAACTGGCACAAAGAGGGTTTGTTGATGCTTACAGCTATCTGACTGTAACAGATTGTAGATGGTCAGATGCTGGGATATCACCTAAGACAAAGCAAACTCTGCTGAATTATCTCATCACTGATATGTAAACAGGAAGCTGCCAAACTCCAGATGGAAAACCCTTCCTGGACGTGTCTTATTTGGAGTATGCGAGGCAGTGTTGTTGGGGGATGTTGACTTGGGAGAGTGTCAGAGATGGCTAACAAGGAGGTGGAAGCGGAGGCATCAAGTGGAGAAAGATTGCTCCCGTGTCTCCTTGCTCTGTGTGTGTGTGTGTGTGTGTGTGTGTGTGTGTGTGTGTCAGTAACTCATTGGCACGGGGCACTACTTTCCTCCCAGCTAGACGGAGCAGACAGGAGAGGGGCAAAGCCGAGGAGGAGGCATGAAATCCTTTCATCATTCGTTCGCCTCCACTCCGTTTCGCTCTTTCTGTGTTTCTTCCGCACGCTCTGTTGAGTGTGAAGGAACGGATTGAGGAAGACCAGCGAGAACTTCTCCACAGGGTGATGCACATGCTGAACATGGCAACACACACACAATGACTTTTATATCTCAATCAAACAGCATCACACGCAGTCTGTCAAAGTCCCTCGCGGTTTTCTCACCGTTGATAAATGATGCGAGAATGGAGAGCTTACTTGATGATCATTGTAAATATAGAACACATTAATTGGATGGTTGGATAATATAATTATCAAATTGACTGATAATCAGGCATTGAAATTAAACTGTCAGAATGATCTATAGTGCTCATATTTTGTTCTTCCACCGGTGGTAGACTGATAGGAGGAATAATGAGCGGGGATATAACGAATGAAGGTAGAAAAGAGTGAGAGGGAAAAGATGATTTACAAGCTTTTCACTTTCACTCAACTGAGACTTCTCGATGTATACGACTAATTTGATGACAACATATTTTTGTAATCACACTACCAGTACAGTGTGAGGTATCTTATCACGGAGGTAGACAACAGGGTAAAGCCTACTTGGTTTTTCTGTTCATTATGGTGTCATTTGAAGATGGAGTAGTAGTGGTTGTTAACACTATTCCACTTTTAAAGTATTTGTATTTTAATGTTGGACACGCTCCAACAATACATTCAGAGGCAAATAGTGTACTTTTTACTCCCTCACATTTATTCAACACTCACATTTGCTTTGTACATATAAAGTACATGATACACTGATATGGTAAAATGCAGTAATGTATCTAGATTTAGTCTACATTGACAAACTCCAATAATAAAATGCTCTTACATATTATTGAAGAACACTGAATAGTATTATAACTATAATAATGTAATATTTTGAAAAGATAATTTCTGCATAAAGAATACTTTAACTTTTGAACCTTGAAGTATAATCTGCTGATAATACTTTACTTTATATTATTCCAAAATGAGCCATTGTGCAGAATGAGTATTTTTACTTTTTGTACTTTAAGTACATTTTGTTGCTAATACTTATACTTAGTAACATTTTAAATGCATGCATTTGACTTGGAACAGAGTAATTCCACTGCGGTATCAATACTTTTATTTCCCTTGGAATAAGATGTGAGTATTTCTTTCTCCACTGCAAATAGGTTTATGCTATTAAAGAGCAACACAAACCCGAGCCCCCAAAACAAATAATAACCTTTAAAAATGATAACCTTGTAAAGGCAGAATTTATTACAGAAATATTTGGGAGTTTTATTTATGTGCACTTTCATAACTTGTCTCTCTTTGTGGATTTTTTTTAAGTTACAGTGTGTTGAGAAACCCAATGATATAAAGCTACACACACAATGGTGAATTAGGAGGAACATCAAGAGAAATTAAAAGCATAGAAACAGTATTTGTTTGCGGTTCAAAAGTGCACGACATATCTGTATAAACCAATAATGAATATTCATACATTCCAGCACCTTCTTGTTGCATATTTATGAACAGTACGTTGGTGCATCTGACTTCTGAGCGCTGTGCTAACCCAGAGGCTGGGCATGAATACATATTTATAACAAATAGAAGAAGACAGAGGAGACTTAATAAAGCGCCACACAGTATTGATCCATCTGAATCAACTCACATTACTATTGAGCATTTCAGTTTGAAATTGTGCCCCTTGCCATCCTGATTGCACTGCTCTGTGTAAATCTGATTCCTTTCGCTATAGTCAAACAAGGAGAAAGCCTCCACATTGCGGGAGAAGCTTAAGAGGCTGAGCCAAAACACAGACACGGCTAATCAGAAAGTCACACTGTGATGTGAACAAGTCTATGTTAGTGCAAAGATTGAATATGGAATGAACCAAAAGGAAAGGAAAAACTTAGGTTAAGTGATTGAAGAACAAAACAAAGTGAAAGTGAATTGTGAGAGGAGCATAGCATACAGGGGGCTTAATAGATTCAAACTACAGATAAAATGTAAAACAGACTCAGAGGAAGCTTAAGAGTTGGAGTGCCTTGGCATCTCTCAAAGCAGTGTGGGTTAATACTATGCCTGGCACAGAGGAAGATAGACTGCAAAAATGAGGGAAGATTGAGATGTGCAATAGTGATTTGAGATGGCCGAGACTAATTATTCCCTGGCGATGTGCTTTTATCTACGATGGGGAGATAAAAGAGAATGAGGGGGGAGGCAAATGAGAGGAAGGGGAAGAGAGGGAGAAAGGGGTATGCTAAAAAAAACACTAGCATGCGTACCGTGCTATACCCATACACAGATACTTGATTATCAGCAGGAAGGTGTGAGGCCAAAGAAAACATTGATCATTGATGTGTATCTACAATAGTCCTTCCCAACAGGAAGTAAATAAGCGCTCACCAGTGATATCTATCTGAGGAATCAGCTCACGCAGCAGGAGAACAACTCATGTGGGGACGCAGCTAATGCAATTAATGATCATTTTCATTGAAGGTACATTACTATTGCTCCATTAAAAAACAAATTGTTTGTTTGCTAAAAGCCTAGATTTTGAAGCAAAACAGGTTTAAAAAAAAACAAAACACTGCTACTACTATTAAAGTAGTAGTAGTAGCAGTAGCAATGGTAAATTGTTTTATATGAACAATGGATCTATATATTTTTTGTTAAACTCAAAATGTTAACACTAAAACAGTACTATGCAACTTCTATGGAGTGTTTTAAACTCTCTGCTCATTGTTTTGGTTATACAGCCAGCAGCTATTGTTTTTGGTTTGTTGCTTGCAACAACTCATTTGAAGCTGCAGCCCAAAACTATTTTAAGCAAAACAGCCACAGTACTTTACCTGTCTAGCAAACATCAGACCAATGAGTGACCATATATTTCCCTGAGCCATTGTAGAACCTAAAGCAACGCTATACGTTTAATAAGGGTATGTCAAATGTGTGTTTAAATATTGCAATATTGCCCCAAAGTGACTAAAGAATCCCCAATTATCTCAGAAATCTTGAAGTCACCTATTTTAGCCTATACTGTACTAGGGCTGTGCAATTAATCGTATTTTAATCGCAATTACGATTTTGGCCTGCCACAATTACGTAAACAACATAATCGAAAAAAACGATTATTTTGCCTTGCTAGGTTGTGACAGTGCACTGCAACATATTTGATCTAATTTATTTGAGTCTAATTTATTTTTATTTATCATATTTATATATGTTTAGTAGCTTGTGGGAGTGCGCTCCAAAATATTTGTTGATCTTTTATATTGGTATTTATTATTTTGATATTATTTATTTAAATGTGAATATAAATGTATCGTTTATTTTTGTATTGGTTTTTCGGTTGAATTATACGTTCAGGATCAACAGTTCAAATGAGACGGTTCAAATTATTATTTGTATTGTTTTAAAGTTCAACAAATGGATGTTTTCAAAGTCAATGAATAATCGTATTTAATAATCCTGATATCAATTATTGACCAAAATAATAGTGATTATGATTTTTGCCATAATCGAGCAGCCCTATATATATATACACCCTAAAGCAAAGATAGGTGTGCTAGAAGCTAGCTTGATGCTAACAACAATTACACACTTGTGTCTATTGACACCAGATTAAGCTAGTTTACATGGTCCAACTTTAGCCACTCACAAACAATGAGTAACAAATTCGCCCCTCTTCTCTCAAAGTGAAAAACAATTAAGTTGGAAAACATTAACAACTTGTGCTTACAACTCTACGGTGTTTTGCGAAAGGTAAATACCTTTTATGAGGCGAAAAATAGTGACGTGAAGCTCCAGCTTTCACTTGTTGAGTGAGGTAGAGGAGCGCCGAGTTCCCCCTTGTGGATCCCGAGGCATTACCAACAGATCGACGCACAATTAACCCACACAGATAAATCAAGTTAGCATCACTAGCTATACATTAATCAAACTTGCCAGCACTACAACATATTTAACTGTAACTGAAATTAAATAATATGTTGTGAAAATGGATACTTTAACAATACTGTAATGATCTGTTTTTTTTTTAAGTAAGTTTGTCCCAAATTATTTGTAATTATAGCCTATAGGCCTATCACACAATAAGACAGATGCAGTGTATAATGTGAATAACTTATGTCACCACCATCCTCAATCACCAAAGATGTATTATTCACTTCCAATGAATGCAAACACAAACTCAACCCAACTCCAGCTACAGCTACTGTATGATGATGTGTGCTTCCTGTGCAATACAAAGCAATTATTGTGTGAGCGAGGCCCCTCATTTGCATACAGCACAGCTCATGCCAGAGGATGCTCCCTAGGGCACGGCCCAGGTCGACTGAGTGTGTGTGTGTCTGTGTGTGTGCATATTTGCGTGCAGGTTAGTGTGTCAGACGGACGCTCACAACCCAGTCTGCAGCACAGTCAATTAAATCAGCTCTCTCATTAATGAGAACAGTGCCAGGTACAAATGCCTGCCCTGAGGTGGGAATTCATAATTGAGAAGAACTTGGAGAATATATTTCTAAAGTAACAAGAGCCATACTCAGGGACATTTCTCCTATTTTCCTCCAAAATACTTAAAAAGGTGAAAACAACACTTAAAACTGATCCTTACCAGCATCAGCCTTTAATGTCAAATACATACAATGGAAATATACTGTATATTCCTTTACAAAAGAATACTGCACACAAGTTTAACAAACATTTTATAAAATATAACACAAAGAAATTATTGAAATTCAATCATGTTTCTCTTGTATCATTTGAACTATGATTTATTTACCTGGTATGAATCTTTTCAGATGAAGGATTTAAAAGGAATGTACCAATTACTTACAAATGCTGTTCAACCCTACACAGAGGATTTTCTTTCATAACGATCAGAAACACATTGAACTAAAAGTAGTGCAGAATAAATAGTGGGTAGAAGTTTTGAAATAATCTTGCCAGTTTAATCAGTTACGCCTCTGGTCCATTGCCGGATAAATACCCTCTTGTCATTTTTATTAAAGCACATATTTTCAATGCTTTGGCTCTGCTCAATATGTCTGAGAGGTTGCCGGCTTTACAGGTGACAAGTTTTCTCAGCTTTAATGAGTCAAGTGGAAACCGCACGGCTGAGTTTTCACAGATAAGTCAGGCTGTGGAAGCGCTCACAAGCTAAGTTCCCAGAAGGCTGTGGTGCTGCGCTGGCAGCCATGAGTAGCATACCTCCCTCCTAGCTCGATCCCCAGGGGCCCAGTGCTCCCGGACACAGCCTACATATTTCAGGTGCAGCCTGGGGGCCACACACAAAGCGACAAACACAGGTGCTTGTCTTTTTATACACTTGGATATCCCAAAAAGTACTAAGCGGTGTTGAAAGGCACAGCCAACTGTATATTAATCACGCATGTTAAATGGTTGTCTGGATGTGAATTAATGTTGTTTGTTGTTTGTTTAGGGACTATGTCAGATTTCTGTATTTCACACAATTTGCGCAGCGTATCATCTTTGATGGCAGGTGTCTGGATGTATGTGATTGTGATGCTGATGAGGATGGAAGTTCGCTGGTGGTCTAACTGAGCTGCTAATGGCCCTGCTGGGTGTGAAAATCTGTTCCACTGTCTGTCTTTATTTAGCACACCGGTCTAGCCCTCTTGCTGAGTGAGTGAATGTGTGTGTGTGTATGTGTGTGTGCAGGGTGGGAAATGGAGGAGCTCCAAAATATGCCAGTGTATGTAGGCTATGTCAGCACACTATACTGTACATCTTTCTGTGATGGTTTGGCAGACGTGTGTGTGTGTGTGTGTGTGTGTGTGTGTGTGTGTGTGTGTGTGTGTGTGTGTGTGTGTGTGTGTGTGTGTGTGTGTGTGTGTGTGTGTGTGTGTGTGTGTGTGTGTGTGTGTGGGTGTACTGATTGATATTTTCTCATCCCAAGGAGACAATCACTTCAAGACCAGCTGCTGATTTCCACTGCCACGTGTCTACAAACACATGACGCAATTTTACCGAACCAATCAGCTGTTCCCTACTCTGTTCACATATAGCCATAACACTCCATACATTCTAACACATTTTCACAAACACACACATCTTTCTAGCACACAGCTTTTGGCACATCTCCAGTGTATTATATTGTTGGCCCTTTTTGTTCAATTCATGGCTCAGTGACTCCTCCTCCTCCTCCTCCTCCTCTTCGCCTACAGCAACTGTATTTCCCATGAGACCCTGCTGGCAGCCACTACTCTCATCTCTGGTCTTCCAGCGCTGTGGGTCCAAAGACCCCTGTGCTGTTCGTGAGAAGGACTCTAAATGGGCAGAAGAGGATGACCACAAGTTCATTAGTTATTATTATTTATTCATTTCTTATTTATATCTGCTTATTTTATTAGTTTAAGACTTGATCTGCCCAGACTAAAGACTGTAAAACATCCACATCTAGCAAACACTAGATATTAATGTTGCTATGGTGTTGGTATATTCTAGGATGTTGTTTACCAAACTCTGGGGAATGTTCCCCAGAAGGGTCAGGCGACATTTTATAAGGGGCCCCAAGAGAAAAATAAAGATTTATTTTTTCCTGGGAACAAAATATGATTATTATCTCCACGATATTTTGCTAATCTTTTTTTGCCTGTGTATTTCAATGAGGTGCTTGAAATACAGTTTACTTTTTTGGAAGATTTGACTAATTGAACAGGTTGTGCACCACTGATCTTGGTAGATGGGGTGCCCCGTGTACACAGCAATGTGGGATAGATTCCCAAAGTTTCAAATATGATAAAATTCATGTTTTCTTCCCCTCTACTGTTCTCATCTCCTCCGGTGTAGGGATAACACAGCACTGTCTGGCCACGATCAATCAGAGCATCTCAAACATTAAAAGTGTCTGCCTCTTTATGCAGCATGGGCAAAGAGGGACGGAAGTCATAAATCTAGGAGCTAACCTTTAGCCACGACAGGCTAAGCTCTCAGCTCGCATGCTTACTTTATCACTTACCCCACAGCAATCCTTTTCCCCCCTCCAATAATGACTTGCAAAGCTACACTAAGCAGCTAATGCCATGAAACGGAGCTGCACAAAGAAAATACGTTTTAATAAACAGGTGTGGGAAAGATTATGGTAGGAAATGAAAGAAAATATGACTGAATGTTTGCCAATACACACTTCCCCATTCCTGCTACTTTAGTGTAATTGTCTGTTTCTTCCACATGCAAATATGTGTACGGGTGTGTTGGAGTATGTTTGTGTATTTAGGGATGTGCGTGTGTTTGCTCAGGAGCAAGCTGGTTTAATTTCCCAAAAGATCCAGAAAGAGAAATCTCCTTAGTGCTGGTGTGTGGTGCTCAGTACACTGAGCATATTATGCTATTATGTTTATGGAGGTAAATCAATTGCTGTATTATGGAACACAATAAAGCTGAGAAGCATCTCATGTACCAGGATCGTAAGGCTAAAAAGTCTGCATGAGCCATCCCTGCAGAAAACCTTCGCTATGCTCCAATGAGGGCCTTTTATGCTAAAACAGGACAGATTTACACTCACATCTTATGTAGTGATATGCAGGGAAGATTTTCTACACCAATTAAAGTGAAGAATTGGGTAATTTTAAATGGTTACAGCTTGGAAGGAATATCTTTTGATATTGTGTTATGGAAAACTTTTAGATTCCTGCTCTGATACCACTGTAGGAGGAAATAAGTGCAGTCAGAGGAAAAAGATGAACAAACACAATGTCGACACGCACACTATGCGAGACAGTACGCATCAGTGACCTGACCATCCCACGGCTATGGGATGGTGTGTCTCTGCAGTCCACCCCTGGCCTGCTGAAAAATTAACGCTGTGGAACATTGTTCGCTGGTTCTCAATAATGTATGGGCAGGTTACTGCAGGAAAGACCACAGACCGAGGAAGAGTCTACTCTGCAGCGATTCAAATTCAAATATATATGTGCAGGGCAGCACGTATACATATGCACACACACAGGTGTTATAAAGAGGTGTTAACCAAACTCAACGGCATAAACCCCCAATGTGTGCGAATGTTTATCGAGCCAAGTGTATAGTTCAATGTGAGAATAAACTGAGTGAGAGTGTTGCTCATGTGTCAGCCACAAAATAACACATTTCTGCCTCGTCTTGGCTGACGTTCATTACATTTGAGGCAGCCAAATCATGCGGGACTGATTTATTATTATGGTGAACGCAGTATTATCGGTGTGCAAATACAACACTGAGTGCAAATATCACTGATATCTGGAGAGATGCCAGAGAATAATTCCTAGAGAAGGAAAACTTAGTGAGATTCTACAGGTGGACGCAGCAGGCTTGCAGCACTGGCAGAATGACAATGGGCAGAGTGGACACAACAATTGCTCCTACATTTTTTATCAAAGAACCAAAACAGGCCTTGCCCGTTTTAGACCAAAACCAGAAAAAAACTATTTGCAAGTAAGAGAATAAAGACAGAAAAAAGGAAGATAGGTAGAAAGAAACGAAAAGTCACTAGTATAAAGTCGCTAGTATACAAATAATACGTCTATATGAAGCATGATGTTGACAAAAAGCATGGTCCTTGTTGTCTTCTGGTAAACATTACTGTATTTTTTTATTGTATTTTATGTCAGTTTTTTTATATCTTTCAGTCATATGTACACTGTGTGTAATCCTAATGAGTCAGCAACAATTGTTGAGGTTTGTTAACAGAAAAGGCTAAGATTTACAATCTAGGGACGACAAAAAAAATCATAACAGACCAGGAAACAAGTACATAACAGCATTTAATCCATTGGTCATAGCAATAAGGACTGTGAAAAGTAAGTAAAATCAAGAGTATTTCATCCTGAAGGCTACACCGACACAAACAACAGCATGAGGAGTGAGTTAATATGTTACAAGGCCCTCAATAGAAAATGCAACAATGACCAATCATCTAAAAATAAGTCAGCGTGTAACGTTATTATGGACTCAATCAAGGGTACTCTATACAATGAGCTACAGTGACATGCATCGCTGCTGTAAGTATTTTTGTACCTGACTGTATGAAACGGAGTGTGCTTTATCAAGCACTTCCAACCCATATAACATGGTTAGATCATCAGTTGACTTTACTTAAATAATTGTACTCAGTTATTATAGAGAGAGCTCACCACATTGTGTCATGCGATAACACATGCAGTCAAAATATCCAGATGTATCTGTGTTAAACTTTGTATTTGTGCTTGAATTAGTTTCAAAGGAGTACTTGTTTCAAAAAATCTGGGGGCACAATTGTCTAAATTGCCACTTAGTGAAGATGATTAGTGCATATTAATATGCAAGGCATTTGATAGCTGAGGTAGGCTGTCGGAAAGGTCATTATCCAACATCTCTCCAAATTCAACACTTGTTCAGTGTGGGGCACGGCAGGAAACAATTCCACTTCACAGGCTTGTTAGAAGGCTTTTTGTGCACTAGAATGGGCAATTTTAGTCAGTCTATGTTAATATCTATTGCCATATAGTAGTCAAGATGCCAAAATAAAAGTTATTTTAACATTGTTTCCTTTCTGACAATGTCGGCCAATGTGGCATCTCTCCTGTTTCTGTCTTCCTGAAGCCTGTTGTAACAATGAGAGAAAATTCACCATGCATGATAAATGCCATGCATTAATGTATCCTATTGTTTATTCAACTGGAGCAATATATATATTGCACCTGCGTATACTGTAGCTAAAAGCTCCTTTCCATCTGTATTCCCAATGAGACCACCAGTGATGCGCAGGTTGACAGAATAAAATAAAAGAGTTACCGCTCATGTTTGCTGCGTTGAATGCACTTATTGTAAGTCACTTTAGTTAAAAGCGTCAGCTGAATAAAGGTAATATGTGTTTGCTGATTGTCTGTGGGTGCATTCATGTGTGCCTGCGTCCATTAGTCTGTGTTTCGGTGTAAAGCCGTGCCGGCATTAATGCACCCAGCAGGTGTACGCTCACAAGTGAATGTCTTTCCTACACATGCACACGAACAGTGCCGCTGTGATCTTGATAAATACTCCGCACAAATAGAGCTGCATGCGTACACACGTCGCCCACCTCATCCATCTCCTCCCTGTCTCTGCTTGCGGCTTTCTGCTCATCCTCGCGCTCGCACAAAGGCCAATACATATAAACAAGTAGACCACCCTCTGTCCCCTTGCAACACAGGCAAACATACACAGACTATAAGCAACCCCCCCTCCCTCCACCTCCCCGGGATGAATGTGATCATTGCCGTGTCCTTTTTGTGCTCACCTAATGAAGGGCATGTCTTAATAAAGCTAAGGGAATGGATGGGGTTGGTTTCGCTGCTCAGCAAGCCAATTAGCTCCTTCTTACCTTCTGCCATACATTTGTGTTCTTTCTCAGTAATCATGCTTGGTTTACCCCCTGCTTTCCTTCCCCCTCTGATTGCTTCCATTGCGTACCTATTTATACGTGGAGATCCAAAATGGAGCAGCAGGAAAGATTACAAGTTCAATAGAAGTGGACTAAATGCTGGGGTATTCAAAGCCTTATATTTCTTCACAAAAAAGTTCATTTTTACTTAATAGTAGGGGGTCATAACTTCTGGCCAAGGGTGTGTATTTAAATACTGGCATAATAACTCTGCTTTAGTCTTTTATACTCCTGCAGTGGTCAATGTTTTGTCCCGTTTGTGTTTGGGTTTTTGTGCCCAGAATAAAAGCCTGCGTTGGCTATTCAGAGCCAAAGTAATCTTTCATTAATAAGCCTTCAATTTAGGTGTTATTTGTGAGCAGACTGCAGTATATTGTGCCACTGTACCCAGGTCACACAATGGAATGGGAAGAACATGGATAAAGCATAAAGGAGGAGGCTGAAAAGAAGAAAGTGGGCTGAATGAGCAGTCATTATGAAGACCGAGGGACAAAAACATTCTCTAAATTCTAAGCTGTATTACAAAGTCTTACTTAAGGTTATGTGGAAAAACAAGGGTTTCATTTACATCACGGCACATAAAAACTCTTAAGCCAGAAATCTTACTGGCTGGGTACTACAGTATGGTTGGATTTTTTATTTTTTTTGTTTAATTTGTTGGGCTCGCAGGCTGTAGTCAGTGGGCAGAGTTTCTATATAATGTGCACCATGCCAGTTTACTGTCAAATTATGCTCGATACTCTGCAAGACAATCTGTCATGGCACATTATTGTAGCACAACGTTTTTGCTCACAGCATTCATGGTTTTTGTTAACATAATATTATCATAAAAATTCAAGAAGTGAAGTAGTAGAGATATAGAAGAGAGATGGCAGGGGGGCAGCAAACAGAGCAGCAATAATCGTAGCCATTGCTGATGGTCACAAAGGCTTAATACGGTCATCATTTTGAGAGGGAAATAATAACTTTAGAAATCAACCCTCAACATGAACAGTCCCAAATACGAGACTACAGTTATTAACATGAGATTGAACTTTATAAAAAAAGGACTGCTTGATTATTTTTCATAGATTGTCAGATATAAAGACAAAAATCCAAAGGACAATGGGAAAACAACGTATTTTCAATATCGTCCAATGATATTTGAAGACAATTCTCAGATGAAGCCCTTACATTGTCTGGCATGACCATTGGGAGACATGTGGGGTCAGTGTCTTGCCCAAGGACATTTCATTACATTACATTACATGTTACATGTTCGACTTACATACTCAATACTGTGAGCAATCACCACAGGAGCAATTTGGGGTGAACGACATGCTGACTGCAGTGGGGGTTTAAACCTGTATGAAACACTGCATGGGAGCGGCCGGGGCTTGAACCAAAGTGCTGTTTGCAAGGACACATTTTAACTTCTGGTCTTTTTTGGCACACAACATTATAAAGGCAGCGTATGATAAAGTGCAAAATTGATTTCTTGGAAGGAAGGAATGATGAATTGTATCCAAAGCTACAGAGAGTTGTGAGAGGTCAAGTAGGGGTTGTCAACTGATAATAGTTTCCATTCATAGGGGCACAGCTCTTGTGAATAGCTGAATGTCAACCCTGATCTGTACCTTTAAAAAATATATGAATGTTATTCATAGAAGTTTATCTACAACAACATTCTTTCAAAGTTCAGCCAGAAAGAGTTTGGAAACTGTTTATTATTTGGATTTAGTTGTTGTGCAAGAACATTTTTTCCCTCAACACAGCCGTAGTAAAGATTGCTTTTGGTGCAAAAAATAAAATAGAATTTAAAGCCTAAAGAGAGATGTGTTGAAAGGGCAAGTAGAAAGATTAAAAAAAAAAATGCTTTAACTTTCAGGCAACAGGGGAGCAACAATTGGATTAAAAAAGAGATGGTACATTTCACCCTAGCTGAATTTCTGTTTCTGATCTCCTGTCGAATATGAAATGGAGAATAAAAAAAACAAAAACAATACTGTATTTGTTTGTGAATGCTTCTTACCTCAAGAAACAGAACTGGATCAAATATTGATCCCTTATTGAACTGTAAAGAAGGGAAAATGTTTTCCTTCCTTGAATCCTCTGGAGCCTGACACCTTGGAGAACCTACAGTTTTAATTTATAGTTTTAACACCAGAAAAGACTGGTTAGCAGAATGCCCCAAAAGTAATTTGTATTCAATGCTTACATGCGGATGACAAACTGTGGCAGCAACAAGTTTCACACATGTCTGTTGATGCCACATTACATCCAACTGTTTAACTCCGACATGCTTATTGCTCTCTGAAGTGTGGCGTTTTTGTTTTGATTGATGAAACTTGTCAAAAACAGCAAGAGGAAATTATGCACGGTGGCAAATCACAGCTTGCAGGAAATGTATGATGCAACGCAGCAGTCTGCATAGCAGGTGAGAGACTTATTTTAATTTTGAAAATGCAAAGTTAAGCTAAACACTGTTTGGATTGGAAACATCTTTGGGGTAATAGCCTTATTTTTTGCCATGAGTATGATAAGCGCATCAATCAGACTCTCATTTAATAACGATTAGGCAACATCACATAAAACACCCATCAAAGTAATAGTCTGGTTTCAGTTTTAAAAAAAAAAGTGAATTATTATTAAATAATGAACTTAGCAGGCGCTGGAAGGTGGATTTCGTTACATTTGAATAAAGCCAGGCTAGCTTTTCCCCTGATCTTCTACTCTTTATGCTAAGCTTATAGATGTCTGGCTCTAGCTATACATTTACTGTACAGACATTAGAATAAAGTTGAGTAAACATAGCGAGGCTAGCAAACAAAGACACACACTACGCTATGGCTGCATTTACATATCAGCAATAATTAGTTGTAGAGGTAGAAACTTCCGGGACAATCCTGGAGAAGTAGCAGCTCTACCAAATCATTTTTTCTCCATCCGCTTACTCCAACCATCCTTCCCGATATCTCTCTGACAACCATACCATTACTGCACCTCTCAGGTGACTGACAGCTTCTTCAAATGGAAGTGTATTGGCTGCGCTGTGATTGATAGGTTTGCCGCCCACCTCTGTAACCGCGTCTGCCATTGTTTGATGAGCATCTATCTAAAAGTGGACACTCAAAACACACGCTCCGCCACTCCACTGCTCTTAGCGGGCTACTCTCCTCCACCACTTTATAAAATAGAAAAAAAAATGTTTCTCCACTCGATTTATGTAAGATGCACTCCAGTTTACAGTGCCCATTTTCCATCGCACCGCATAATGTCCAGCAGTCCTGAAGAGACCTCAAACACACCATCATGCCAATCGAGCGATATGCTGACCAGGGCCAGATTTTATATTGCTAGGTGGCCATATCTCGCTTAAATTACTATCATTGCACTCATGAAACAATTTTCCACTTTTTTCTTTTTTGAATCACATTCGCAACTCTCTCTTGAAAAGAGAAATTGTATTTATGAAGCTCCTCATATGAATTTAGCTCCAGGCATTACATTTAGTCCTGGTAGAAAAAAAAACAATGTAGACTATGATTTGTCAGGATCCTAATCTGCCTTAAGCTTGTAAAACCGCAGAATTCCCCCATCATCCTTTGAGAGTTAATGCCCATCACTGAGAGTAATTGGAAAAAAAATGTTTTATATCATCTGAGGCACATGTGTGCATTTACAGCTCTGTATGAAGCCGCCATTGGGCTGCCTTAACGGCACCGCACAGAGAAAATGAGTTTGCCCTTTTGCTCTGTATCTGTGCCACATGGTGGTATCCAATTCATACTGGACTAAAAAAAAGCTGAGATAAAGCCAATGCTGGAGGCCAGTTTGGGTATCACTGAGTCTATGAGTAGCCCCTATGAGTGTGTGAAGCGCTGAATCATTATGTCTAGATAAAACTCACTAAATCCAGCTGAAAGTAGAATTTTATTTTTCACAGTTACACCAAGAAAAAACCCCGACTGTATTGTGAATTCAATCATCCAAAATGTTTAGCCTGTGCTGCAGTAAAAGTGTGATAAAGGCTGTTCCAGGAGGTTTTGACTTATATGTTGTACCTGTAGATATCCTCACTTCCTATAGCACACACCTATGGAGCGTTATCTTGATGGCTTCAGCCGACACAGCAGCCATGTGATGCAGTGGCTCTGCACCCTGCGTTCAGACATGTCCTGAAGAAACCTCTGCCTAATGACTCCGCAAAGAGGGCCGAGGTTAGACCATCCATCAGAGATCCCGCGCTCATCACCGTGTGGGGGAAGATCACAGCCTCTTATAAGCGACCTGATGCCCTCGCTCTTAAGTTCCCCTCTATGTGTTAGTTTCTACTCTCTGTACAACTATCCTTCCTTTGAACTCTATGTTTAATTTCCCTTTCGTTTATCGCTGTCACTTTCATCTTTTCATTTTTAAATTAAACACCAAACATGTTAGTTCAAAAGCAGCACCCTACTTTACCATGACTGTATGTGCAACTAAACAGGGGCGGAGCCAAACGTTGTAAACCTAAGCAGTGCCGTGGTGACATTTATTTTCCCATTAGGCTCGCTATATGCACTATTCTACAAGCCATTTGAGAAAAAAAAAAAATGATCGTAACCGTTAAAGGAATTATTTATTCTCAGTCCTTCCACCTAACGAGATGCAAAAAAGATGATATTACTTATTGGAATTTGCATAACATTAAGGGTTATTATCTTACATATCTGCTAGATTCAAATATATGCCATACTTATCTGGGCTACTGTAATTGCAAATCAAGGAACCCCTTCACGTGCATGTGGTCTTTAATACACTGAACTAAATGTTAGGCCAATAGAAGAACAATTATGTCAGGATCTCGACACAAACTGATGAACCCAAATGCACGACCCAGAGAGAAAGTCTTGAACGTAAAAAAAGTTGTAATTTTAATTTCACAGCTCAGGTAATCCCTCTTAACAGAGTAGGTACTGGAAATAACAAAAGGCGCTTATAAAGGAGGAAAAAACTAGGCATAACAAAAAGAGAACTTAAGAAAAAACATAAGCCTACAAAATTAACAAAATAAACAAAACCTGACATGAGTGAAAGTGATCCTTTCTGAGCTGAGGCTTGGCACGACCATTCGGGGAAACAAACAAGAGGAACTGACACAGGACAGGGGAGAGACAGGACTATTTAAACATGTGAGTTTAAATTCCCACTCACCTGTTCCCAGGTGAGTGGGAACAGGTGGAAACAGTCAGGGGCGGGGCAGACACTGATGGATGCGGGAAAAAACACACAAGGGGAGGCCTGAAATGAAAGACAAGAGGTAAATACAAAATAAAACAGGAAATGGAAAACGAGACATGACAATAAACACAGAGACTGACTAGAGATGAAGAACCTAAATAAACAGACATGACCAGACGTGAAAAAACATGAAAATGACAGACATGATACATAAACATAACTAACACATTTGACGAGACACAACAAATTACTCTGTTTAATTTGATTTAGTTCGGGATTACAATAGTAGGAAAAAATATTTTGTATCTAGATTCATTCAATCTACTACTAGGCGCTCGTTATTCTCACTTTTCATTCTCTCATCACTCGAACATATTTCAAAATAGAACTGCATAAATCAAATAGCACAGGTGTATACCAATAACGATGGCTCAATGTGCTCCCTGTTGTGCTGGCTCACTGGAATTGATCATCATTAATGATATTAATTCCATTTGTGCTTTCCTGCTTCGGCGTGACCAATCCAAACATGCTGTAACCAAACGTCAATAACAAACCCTGATAGTTAGTCCAACTTACCTGCCTGGTTATTCAGAGATAAAACTGAAGGTGCTAGTAGGAAAACTATGAGTTTACACAAGTAAAAGTTAGAATATGAACTTTCCCTTCACTTTCTCTTCAAAATAAATTGAACTGACCTGATGGTTTGATCACTGCCTGTAGTTTCTTTCTGTTTCTTTAATTGCTATTTCATTAGCCTTCAACTCATACACCCCTTTCAAACTTCTTTCTATCAATGGAGGTGTGTTTCATGTCCCTGCCTGTTTGCACCTTGTCTTCAGTTTGAACACGAGGCGACATTGAACTCCGGATATTGAAAAGAGGTGGGTGTGACCAGACGTCTGTGAATAGCGCGAGGAAGGGAGAGAGTAGAAGCGATGCAGAAGTAGAGTCTAATTGTGCTGCCTTGCTCCCTTGTCACTGCTGAAGGTCAGACCATCCCTCAGCAGCAACGTCGCCATGACAGCTGAAGCACCTGTGATTGACATCCCATCGGCTGTCTTTTTACTTCCTCCCACATGCAAGAACCCACAGGCTCACAAGCACGGAGGTACGGCATACAGTATGTCAGACAACGTGCATGAACATATATTATCTGCACACTATTCCAGCTCTCTACTGTTCACACTCTAGCACACACTCCCTTTCCTCCAGCATCACCTCCATATATCAGATGGCTCCCATTTCATTGTCACCATCTCCCCACATTGCATTGACGAGACAAACTCCATTTCTTCACCCTATTCATGCAGTCACAGCTCAGGTATGGATCAACATACTCAGCACCACGAAACACAGCCACATCAGTCTCTCTAGCTGTCATTTAGAATAATGATATCAGCAGTATCATTGTTGTGCCATGATGCCGCTCCAACAGGACTTCAGAAAACAGACGTTATTTGAGAGTAAAAAGCAAAACGGATACAAAGCGGGCGCTTGAGGGACCGGTAGCAAAGTGCTTGGAGAATATGAATCCTTGAGTCTAAAAAAAGATGGAGCTGAAGTATTGGCAGTGAAACTCTTTGTGAAAAACACTGCTACAATATATTGTGCTGCATCTATATAACTAAAGCTTGTATCTTTTCAATATTGAGGAAAAGATGCCAACATATACAATAATGCCATCGTCTTGTATCACTCTGCTTTCCTATGTTTTTAAATGTCGATATATTTCAACTTAGATAGTATATTTTGTGTCTTTGGTAGCTTTATTTTATCCATTTTGATGATATTGTACTCATCAAAGTAATTGCAATGATCGGGAACACCTTGACAGTTCAATGCAAAATACAGTATGTAAACAGGTGGTGGAACGTTAAGCATAATTATTATTATTATTATATTATTATTATTTAGTCAGTTAAAGGTGGGGTAGGTAAGTTTGAGAAACCGGCTCGAGATACACTTTTTGTTATATTCCATGGAATGCTCTTAACATCCCGATAGCAATGAATATCTGAAGTGCTTTGACAAAAAAATCCATATAAAAAACGTCATCTGTGGAAGCCGTAGTACTGTAAAAAGCACGACCAATCATTTTAGCCGCCCCGGCTAAAGTAACTGTATGGCCTACCTGCCTCAGCCTCCATCTGTGCCACAAACTTATCTCGTGCCCTCATTGGTCAAGTGCGCGTTCGTGTGTGTTGGAGGAGGGGCTCTGTAAGGAAGTGGCAGATTTTTTCCGGTTGTATTTCAAATTCTATCGCACTCGAGCTGGTTTCTCCAAAATTACCAACCTTTAAATGCATAATTATATTTTTGTAGCAACAGGTCTGTTAGACATTTCTGTAATATGTTTGCTCATGAATTTGTATTCTTATAGGACACCATGTTGGTGAAAGTACTATATGGCGAAAGCCAGAAATATGTGAAAGTGGCTGAGACTGAAGAAGGCTAAGCTACAGTACATTTCTTCAGAACGTATGGACAACTTTAATATTTATCACTGATTGTTTGAGTGTAAAAAATGAATCTTGTTTTAGTTAAATGTACCATGGTTGTCAGGTGGTACATTTTAATATTCTCTCTCAGTCATAGACAAGTTTGGTTTACCACTACAGAGTGAGCTGCACTTGACTGATGAATCAGGGACAGAGGTGGATGCAGATGTATTTGAGGAGGTTTTACAAGCAGGGAACCTTACAGTCAAAGTGTCCACAGAACAGTCTTCAGGTAAGATGCAGACTCACAATGAAAAATCAGGGATCATACTGAGTTTTTGCTGTTGAGAAATGACCCCTGTAACATCGTTTGGATGTCATTCTTTTATCTATCTTGCAGTTGTGCTTCAAAATCTATCGCACACTTTGCTGGAGTCAGACGTTTCAGACACCTCATCCTCCGTGACCAATGCTTCATCCTCTGCGGTGTCTGATTCATCAGATGCAACAACAGTTCTTGAGAGAGACAGTGGAGTGAAAAGAGTCCACGCTGATCGGGAATCAGACAAAGAGGTACAGGGGCCTACACTTTTGCAATTTACTCAATTCGTGAGAATGTTTTCTTTAGGACTATCATTAGCCTTTAAATGCCAATTAAAATGGACTTATTGTTCAGCTCCAGCTCTCTTTCTCTCTGTGCCCTCTACCTGTCTCCACATATCTAACGACAAGGAAAGCGGGCTAGTGTCCTTGCTGCAATTAGCCCGTCCTGCCCCATTCTTACCTGCTGCATCAAGCTTCCTTTATAATGCAGATCAGAGCCAAACACTGCCCTACGGTGCATTGTCCAGGGGAAGAAGAGACTTGTCATTGTAAGAAAAAGGGCAGAATGACCTTTGCCAAGCTGGGCGGGCGGGAGGAGATGAAGGGCTAAGGTCCTTCAAAAGCACGATACCAAAAGACGCTTGCCTTTGCCATTTATGTCCCAGATGGGGGTCGCACAATGCAGCCTCTTTGCTTCCGCTCCTTTGTGCTCTCATTTTCCTCCATGACTGTTCTTTATCATCACCAACTCCCACACAAGTCTTCTTTTTTACTCACTGAGGCGGGAGAGCAGGAAGGTCTAAGAGGATGTATAATAAATGCTTGACTGCAGAAAACACAGAAAATGTGCATAATCATAAAATGTTTTACAATTCTGGGGAAGAAGGGAACATAGAAAATGGAATATCAGCAAAGGGATACATTTTGAATGTAACACAACCCTGTGTTGATTACAGGGAACCGATACGTTAGAATTAGCATGAGTGCTATGACAACTCTATTCAAGGAAAGACGAGCTACTGTATACTTTACATTGATAAAGAAAAGACAAGGTAGACGACGGGCTCTACGGGGGCCAATTTAAATGAGCTGCTCTGAGGTACTGTTCAGCTACAAGTGGAGTGGTCATTACTCAGCCTAGGTCTCAATGAGACTTACACCTACTCGACTTCATTACTGTACAAGAGTTGTTCTTCAACATTTTTTCCATGTCTTGAGTCCCTTTTCCCATATGTATTACTGTATATCGTTAGGCCATTTGTGTGTGCATGGCGTTCACTTGGATTAAATTCAAATGGAAAATATGCAATGTACATCATGGGGCATTCAGGGATGGGGCTGAATGTAATTGTTTATGTCATTCGTCCTATGGATACAAAAGTGGGCAGAGGTATGGGAAAATCATGTTTATGATCATGTTGACTTTCAAGATGGATATTTTTAGATGCACAGCCTTGTAACCACATGTTTCTTTATCCTTGTTTCAATCTCATACATTATTCCAGTCACTGCATCCTAATTCTATAGACCTTGCCTTTTGGACAATCGTGTGCAGGGTTCTCTATTTGCTGCAATCCAGTTCATAATGGGGTGAAGGTGTATTGCAAATCCTTTCACATGGATATGTGTGTTCATCCAATCCCGCATTTAGGCCATATGCAGGATAGCAGATGATATAAATGTGTTTTGTACTGGAAATCTCATAACAGGATGCTTAAATACAAAATATAATAAGTAAAGTAAAAAAACACTCAGAGAAAATTAGCATCAGAGACATTAGCGGCTGGATGTTGTAATGAGATGGAAGTGCTCATACATAAACAGAGTTGTTAAGAGTAGTATACATTAACCGTGGTTCATTCTCAACAGTTCTCTTAAGTACTTATTTCATCTGCTCCACGTCCAGATGCTCAGCCATCAGCGAGTCAAATTACTCTGCCGCTTGGACCCGAAAAGCCATATATGCATGCGTAAAATAAAATTTATGTAATTGTGTTATTGAGAAGCTTAACTGAAAAATATTGCTAATTTGCACATCTTTGGCAATGACCCAGAAATAGCCTCTGAAAGTACTGTTAACTTTAACTTCATGAGGAAACTGAACAATATTTTGAGCTCAATGACAGTTGGTTTTAATATTAACCTTGGTTGGCCGTGTGTGTGCATATTTGTGTGTTCATATGTGTGGTATTTAATGATAGTGCGGCATATCATAACGAGAAATTATGTTCTTGAATGGAAGCCCAAGGCCTCACACCGCTCAAGGTCATTAGTGCTAATGCCACGCTTTTTGCCATCTGCTGAGATTGTTTACACTTGCCTAGATAATTAGCTCCTAATTAGTAGTGGATGGTGGGGAGTACATGCTCTGTGTGCACACATGTTTGTGTGTTTTAGAGATGATGCGTGTATGTGTTTCAGTAAACATATGACAATTATTAAGAAAGAAATGTTGACCTGAGCAATCTGCTGTAGAGATAAAGGGAAAAGGGTTTTAATGTCCAAGTGCAGGGGGATAGGGCTGCTCAATTAATCATATTGTATTCGCAATTATAATTTTTTCTTGCAACGATTATAAAAACAACATAATCGAAATTAAACGATAATTATTTTGTTTTTTTATTGGTTTTTCAGATGAATTATACTTGAAGTTCAAGGCAAGGCAAGTTTATTTATATAGCACCTTTCAACACAAGGCAATTCAAGGTGCTTTACAAAACTGAAAGACATTCAGACAAAGGCATTTAAAAACAGTCATTCAAAAGAAAAGATTATAAAAGAAACATTAAAAGAAAAAATACATGAATAAAAAGTACATGAACAATTTACAGTTCAGGGTAATCAACTGTTAAAAACATAGTGTTCACCTTTATTTTTTAATAAATGGATGTTTTCAAAGTAAATGGTTAATCGTTTTTAATAATCGTGATATCAATTATTGACCCAAATAATCGAGATTATGATTTTTGCCATAATCGAGCAGCCCTCATTGTTTCTCTCTAAGGTCCAATAAAGAATCAATCACTTAATATGCTAACATATGGACCAGTTCACTCACAATCCCACTAATACTTTCTAGTAAATCCATTTTAAAAACACATGTACAAAAGACAATATGTGCAAAATATGTTTTCCTATCTTTAAATAATGGTCATTAAGGCAACATGTTTTGCAGACAGCTAAACATATGGTGACATTTTTTATTATCTGGATTGCAAAATGTTATGATTTTTAACTCCAAAAATGTAGCTTGCAATACAAATAATTTTTGAAAATAAAGTTTTTTTCTCATTTAAGTAATAAATGATCTCAAAACTGTTTGTTTTGCATTTACTATTCTTTTATTAATAGCGTTTTTTTTGTCTCTCAATTATATATTATATATTATATTCATATTTATATTTACAGTATATCTCCCCATAATAAGGCATTCTTTTGATCCAAGTTTTATATCATAAACATTTCAAACTATCTGAATGTCACAATGCCACTTGTGAGTGAAATAATGTGTTGTTCAGGGGATTTTGGGTAAAACTACACTTTAAAAAAGGGAAACACATTTCAACCAGCTTTGTATTGTTGCAATGCGGGTGGTATCCTTTCAAAGTCATTTGAAACTCATCGAAGTTCTGCTTTAAAGGCATTCCCTTACTCTATCCTCACATCTACCCCATGTGAAAGGAAACCATACGGGAACTAGATGTTGCACAATACATTGCACATGTTATTAGTAAAGCTTATGAGCTGGTATTTTAATTTAAAGTCAAGAAAAAAACACAGTCTGTCCCTGGAATCCGTACAAACAAAACATACAGATTATGCCTTTAATTTATCTCCAACAATTCCCCCTCGTTCTCTGCCTCCTTGTTTTTCTCTTTCAGTTTGTATCTAGAGACAATACAGATTGTAATCACTTGATGAGATTACATCGTCTGCCCATGTGTTTGTAACAGAGCATGTGGTTTTCTCCTTTAATCTCCGAGAGCCTTCATAGTAAAACAGCTGTCGTGTAGGGAAATGGCCCTAATCCAGTGATGAACTATAATCCACGAGTTGTCTGAATGGTATCACAGAGGATATAATGTTTCCTGGTTCAGCAGTTGTTATGTGAGGGGAAAGGCATGGTGGCTGAGGGTTAGCGCTGGGGGCTGGAGGTTGGGTTGATGGGTTAAAGCAAAGCAATCGGTTCTTGAAAACAGTCTCGGTATAGATGCGAAACACAGTTGCACTTTTTACAAAAGTTCAATTCATATACAGAGTCTCTTCGAGAGGAGTTCAGAGGGCATGTTGCTAGTTTCGCAGCTCCAGCATGTCGGGGTAGATTCAAGTGCTCCAACAGGGCTCTAAATCAATTGTTTAGAGAACACAGCACACGCCTTTGTTTTACAAAATAATGACCAAAGGGGAATCAGAGACCCGAAGCTTCCTTGGTGTTTGGGTATTTGCTGACATGTCTGAAGTATAGCCATGGGGCCAGAAAAAAGTTGGGTTGAAGACGGGGCCATTTGCTGGTTTTTTTGGGGGGAAGAATACAATATTACAGCCATTAATAAGGAGGAACAGCAGGTGAGGAGAATGTTGCAGCGATTCTAAGGTTTATTAACACGCAGGTATGGTGTAACAGCTGAGAGGGGTATGACCTCAAGTCCACACTGTCAGATACAGAAAATAGCTCTGTTCTATTAAACAGCTGGAGTTGTGACAGGGTCAGTTCTACTCAATGTTTCCATGCAGAAATACTTTGTCCAGATGTTGATAAGACTGCTCTGGACAGCAGGTGTTTCCAATTGTCTCTAATCCCAAACTTTAAGCTTTTACAAGAATCGGGCTGAAGAACAGGACGAGTAATTAGGATCAGATGCAACATATCTCCTAACTTCCCACAAAAAAAAAACTGCCCGCTTCCATCCATTATTCCTCGAGACAACAGCTGCCTGTTGAAAGTTTAGAGTGCTCTCTACTGTACACCTAATGGTGCAGACCCATTCCTCGCAGTGCTTTGCTCAATAAACCAGGGGAAAACAACACACTGCACAACACTGGTATGCAGCAAGAAGGGAGTTGATTTCACACTAATCACTTATCTTGGGTAATGGGGCTTATAGTCCATGCACGGAGTATGAATCTCTGGCAGATGGCAGATAATAATGCCTCTCTATTGTTGATAAGAGGCTTGGAAATTGAGAACAATGCTATGATGAAATAAAGTAAAAATAAACTTTCTCCATCCCTCCAATTTCAATTTGGGAAATGAGGAATAAAAGTGGTTTTCGGATCTGGAAAATAGGTCTTACAAAGACATGTTTTTGAACATGATGAATGTAACTATGTAGCAAAAAAGTCCAAGGCAGAGTGCAACACTTTGATACAAAGTTGTGGTTTCGAGAAGAATAAAAATATTGCACTGGCTCCCATAGAAGCCCCAGCAAGCACTGTTCACAGTGCAAACATGTTATTGACCTCCATGATCTCCCTTGGACTAGGAATTTGGAAGAAGATCAATATTTATGTTTCGGCAGATCAAAGGATCACTGTTAAGAAATAAACACACGCTGTCCTGGGCATCCACCGCCTCCCTCATCCATCACTTACCGCTTCAATCTCATATACTTTTCACCTCAGAAAATCTTAGTTTCCACAGTTCAGCCATGTTAACCAAGTTCCAAGTAAGTTAGTTGATTTTGATCTTGCCTCTCAATCGGAGGCATTGTATTCATAAGTTGTAAATATAGTAGAAGAAGGAAAGGTCAAAGTTTGACACTGGGAAAAAGTTGACACCCACAGGAGGGGCAAACCTTTCCGCACTCCAAACCTCCTTTGGTGCTCTCTCAACTTTGTTTTGCATGTCAAGGAAGGCAATGTGTTATCCTGAGGAGAGATGTAAAGACGAGGAGCGAGGTCGTGCAAGTGTCGGAGAGAAAGAAAAGGGCACCGGGGTTCTGGAAGTGAGAGGTTTGCAGAGGTGACTGAATATAAAATTAACGCTTTTGCTATTCTGGAAAAGAAAAGAAAAAACAGCAGAAGTTATATGTAAAAAAAGAAATGTGAATGTTATGTTTTTTGCAAGTTTCTACGACAAACTTCTAGTCATTATTTCTCAACATAAAACGGTCACTAAAAGATTATATCTAAAAAACACTTTGAAGTTTAAGATTCCCAGATAATCAATCTTCATGTCTTTTAAGAAATAATTAAAGTCTGAAATCAAACGTCATCCCTTTTTAAATAAATAAAAACCTTGCGAATGCCAACAGGTTTGAGAAAAGTGTTTTGGATACACATCAGAAATCCCTGTTGTGCCTCCAAGCCTCTGAGTGGGTGGGTCGGTGTACGTGTTTGATGTAAATGGGGGGCTCAGAGGCACCATGTGACTGACTTTTCTCTTTTAACTGTATCTTCAAACATAAGGATAAACTGCCTTTTGTTAGCAGTGGTATTAAAGTAACAGTCCGTCTGTCGTGCCATGAGTTACATGAGAACAGCGATAATCCGTAACAATAAAACTGGATATAAAGGGATTGTGCATACATTTAAGAGGGGTTTTAAGGGGCCAGTACAACTGACAACACACTTCAGAGTTATTTGAATTTTTGGGAAATGTGCTTTTTGCATTTTTTGCTGAGTTATTTGAAAAGATTATAACCACTCTTATGTCTGTATGGTGACAATGAATCTAGAGCTAGCATGCATTTTGCTTAGCTTAGCATAAAGACAACGCCAAGGGAAACATATTATATTTTGTCTATTTCAATTGTTTAAAAACCAACATGTAAACAAGACATGTTATGTTTTTTTTAACATTCTTCTTCATGACTGGAAGGCAATGCACCAGTCAAGATAGAATTGCATGCAACTCCTCAAACTAATTATTCCGTTTTTTAAGCTCAGAAAAACAAATGGTTGTCTGAGCTTATTTCATATTTAGCACACAAACATGAGCATTGTCTTCTCATCGAACAAGAACATGTATTCCCTGTTTTAGGGGCAGCTTGATAGGTAAAAGAAGCAGCAGGGCACCAAAGCATAACTAACCCTTTTTTGTTTAAAAGTCCACAATTATACCTAACTGCCTGTCCAATTATGCTGAAACAGGACAAAGGAAAGAAAGAAAAATATGTTTCATTATGGTTAGCCAAGCCCCTGTACGACAAGGTGCAATGTGCAGGAACACAATGTAGAAAGAGAACAAGGGAGGCTGAGAAAAGAAAAAGGAAGGAGGAAGCAATTATGTCTGCCAAGGACAAAACAGTAATGTAATAAGACCCCATGTCTTCCTACTGTGAAACATGGTCGCTGACACAATGCGTTGATCAATAGTCGCCCACTGAGGCTCGCTCCATATCAAAATAATAACAATGATAGTAATTGATGTCCGGTCACACTAATAATGTCCATACAAATTATAATAAATTACACGCTGTACGATGTAGAACTTCCAACGGTCATTGTCTATTTAATATAATTAATCATAGTGTGAGCGAGGAGGGTTATTCGTGTGCGTTTGGAGGTCTTGGTGCTTAAATAGAACATCATATCTGTCACCTACAGATAACTGAAACAAGAAAGGGAAAAATACATCTCTAAATGACAAGTCTCATGTCCAGTAATGCAGGGAAATGTCTCTGATCAGGGACGAACACAGTGGAACCAGCATCCATGTGAAGGGAAATTCTAATAGCTGTAGGTTATTCTTTTAAGGGAAAGAAGACTTAACACCAATTGAATGGACTGTGGCGAAACGCCCTGTGAGGATGTGAGTGGCCTGTGTGTGTGTGTGTGTGTGTGTGTGTGTGTGTGTGTGTGTGTGTGTGTGTGTGTGTGTGTGTTTAGTGTAAGAAGGCGGCTCAAGGTTTAGGGGTTCTGCGCAGAGCCATTGTGTGTTACTTTAAGCCTCAGATTTAACCCCACTGCACAGGGAGCAAGATCAGCTATTATTGTCAGCAAAGTTATTACAGCTACCAGTGGTAGGATTACTCTCTGTGTGATACCCTGTGTGCCTGAGGGGAGGGGTCAGTGCATTTACATTGTGGATGTGACTGAATATCATATGTTGCCAGGATCTATGGCGTTCATACACGCGTTCTGATTTGACAAATGCACGTCATGTGATATCTGCCTAATGTTTGCTTTTGATGTTCCTTCACTGTGTTGGCATGTTTAAAGAAACGTATATTCAATTACAGGTGAAGCATGGATGTTTGGATTGAACACGATCCATAATCACGCATTCTGATTGATGAAGGGAGTCAATGTAGAAGTGGATGTTTTTCTGTGTTAAAATATAAAGTCACAAATGAGTTATGACACCTGTTTTAGGAGACAAATGTTAACATTAACTATTTTTGAACAGTTTTTACAGAATAGATTTGAAATATTGCAGCACTGGCCAGTATTCAGTCTGGGTTTGCTGTCAAATGATCGTCAAACAACACATTTGCAAACCATCATTTTTGGTTAAACATCAATTCATAAAAAAGGGTTCTTTGAAATGATCATCTCTGCTCTAAGGAAGGTGGTCAGGCTTGAGCAAGAGCACAAGGCTTTCATGGAGATGAAATCAAATCCATGAAGATTTCATGGAGCATAACTTGTAAATTTTCCTTCTTCCACAGTCGAATCAGCTGATACCAGGACAGCCCGGTGTGTCAGTGGCAATTCAAAGACTACATTACAACATTTAAATCAGATTACAAATATTTTGCTTTTGCAATTGTTTTTACATACAGGGAATTTTCTTTGGTGAAATATATAAAGTAAGAGAAATACTAGGTAAATATTAAAATAAGAGTAACTATTGAAAAACTAACATTTTAAATACAAAAAAGATAGGACAAAATACAGTGAGATAAATAAGAGTTGTGCAGTTTTAGAATGGAATATACTTTGCAAAATGTTCAAAACTGTGAGATGGGTTCTACCATAGCAGTTTACATACAGCCAAGTCACACACAGATAAATGTCACTGTGGTAATGGTGTTATGTTTATGCATGTTTTTTTTTGTTGTTGTGTTTTTTCTTGTTGTTTGCTCCTTTTACCCCTCACTACTCTGTCTCTCCGTCTCTGCAGGGCCAACACATCCTCACTCCTAGGTCGGCCTATGTTGACGTTATGTCAAGTCTCCTGTGTCGGCTTTTTCCAACGCAAGGGTACTTACCTTAGCGTACATTTTCAACTTTCCGGGATGTCCATAGGCTTCTATATAGCTCCCTAAACGCATGTTGTAGACGACTTGAGATCGCGAGCGAATGCTACCCGCAGATCCATTCTCACAGCGTTTATCAACCTTTTTCTAACTCAATATCAAGCCACACTTATTGTTTTTACTTCTTTATTTTAATTGAATAATGTAGGACTTTTGTTGCTGTCAGTTATGGGGAGAGTAGGGGCTCAGAATACTGAAATCTGTATTGTTTCTGCGTTTTTTCCTTCTAATTTTGTATTCTTTTCTAAACCACACACTGTTATTTACTCAACAATAACACATAATTATCCTTGTGTTTATTTATTTGTTTNATTGAAAATGATTTCGCGGGTAGATGACCACTCTTATTTTTGGAATAGCTGCTGACCCACACCATTTTCTTCCAACATACCAGTACACAGAGATCCTAAAAAGACAAATACATAAGATTGTACATCTTCATGCTTCTTTTAGTCTCTCTGCTCCTCGGAAGCTTCCCATAACGGAGCTTCCAGGTGGGAGAGGAATGGAGACGGAACATTTCATCTCCCTTCCTCTTTCCCTTGTCTCTTATCTGCAGATGTCTCGTCTCCAGCGGGCCTCCAGACTCTCTTCAGAGATTCTATTTTAGGAGCTTAGTCACTCTGTTCGATCATGCTGTCCTTCTGTATGTTCTCCAGATGACAAAAAGAAACAAAATCTGTCTGTGTGTACAGTAAGGCTCTGCATGTGCGTACGTGCAGACATTTGTGTTTGTGCCTGCTTGCCTATTTGCACAACTCAGACATTCCCAGTTAAAACAGCAGACCGAAAACGGAGTGCTTCCAGATGGAGACACTCTGTAAACCACAGTGGCCCATCCCTTCAATCATGAAGCAAACACACTCTTGATACACACACATGATCTTACACACACACACACACACACACACACACACACACACACACACACACACACACACACACACACACACACACACACACACACACACACACACACACACACACAGAGTGGAAGCCTGTCCTGCTGGGGGATACCATATCTCACTCTCCCACTATGTTTATCTCTTGTGACAACTTTCTAGGCCAGGCTATTGTTTCACTGTTTATCTGAACCGCAGGCTCCACAACTAGCAGCCCTATGATTCAGTCTTTCTGCTCCCTTTTATAGACTGCGGCTACGTAGTTGGAGGGAACACGGTTTGGAGAGGAATGAAGGGCGGGAGGAAGCAGGGTAGGGAAAGAGAGTTTTGTTCAAGGTCTCATCGTTTAAAAACTCATCAAAGCCCGACAGGCCTTGATGAGAGCCAAGATAAAGTAGTTTTAAAAACGGTGAATTGACCCAAATCACAAAATAATTAAAAACAGAATAAGGACGCTTGAAGAGTGGATATCGACATTTCATTTTGCAATAAAACAAATGGAAATATTTCAAAATTATAAACTTGTCTTTTAACTATAGTAGTATACAGTTTCATCTTTACGTGCAGATATTTAAACATTGTGTAGTTATTTTGCAAAAACGCAGAGACAATGATGGGCCATGGATAATCCACCGACCCTTCTGTCAACCGTTCTCATAGGGACTAGGATCTTTTAGTCAAGATAATCTAGAGGAAGGTATGTGGATTATCCAGAGTTATAAGGGCTTTGTGATAAGATGTATTTCTCTTTAGCACATATTTCCTTCACATCTACTGTGTTGGGATATAAACTCAGGGATACAACTCAGAGCAAATGAAGCCAAATCTCTCTGCATGGCTTGAAACCACAAGAGGGCTAGAAAACGTCTTTACTTCACATTAAATTCAACTGTTTTCCTTCCCTGTCATTTCGTCTTTTCTTCCTTCTTCCCTTGTTTCCCACAAGGCCTCATTGTGGTCGGGACGTTGTCGAGACTGTCCTTTGTAATCTCAGAGTCGAGCCAAGGACATCCCCATCAAGAGAATCAAGGTACACACGAACAAAAAACTGCACGCAGTGGACTGAAAGGAGCAAGTTTCCCAACAGGCAAACCATTTTCCCTTCTTACCTCAAAAAAGCCATGATGAACCAAATCTATCAACACACGCTCTTTGATAACCTAATTCATCAATGATTAAATGTTCCTAATGAAACCATTGCAATGCAGCTAATGAGAAACCGGCATTATAATCTGAAGAAGAGAGGAATCAGAAAGCCTGCTCTCCTCCTCAGTGAATGGTAAGTCCGCTCTCTGTTCTCGGGGAGCTCTGCTCAGCTTAGAGACCATTTCGGTCTGTTTCCCTTTGACACAGCGGATGTCCTGAAAATCCCCCCTTCACTTCACACCGTCCACGGGCCTAGCTCAAAGCCCCGACACCGACTAAGAACCAGTCAGAAACACCACGCATTCTTTTTAATCCCCTTCTCCTTTGGCTCTGGTGTTCTTCAGTACAACTCCCAACATGCGAGTGCATTAACTTCTAACTCAGGCGCTCGGTTTGGCTATTAACTTTATCCAATAGGCCGACACATAACGGAGATGGCTTCCATTTGGAGACCGTTTTTTGATAATAAAGCCAATTTTGTTACAAATGTCTCTTCCTTCTTTTCCATTCCTTTCCTAGACACAGAATGAAGCAGATTTGGCTTTGAGAGATAACACTAAACCAATAGGCTGCTGAAGCTTAGAGCAAAATTCAATACACGGGCTATGCTTTACAGACCTGCCGCCATCTTGGGCTGAAAAACACTGCGTTGCCAGCGTTGACTTCTATCATTCTGTTCCTTCATCCTGCCGGCGTGTTGATTCATTTCATACAGTAACCCTCAGAGAGCTATCTATGTATATAAATCAGCAAGGGACAAAGGATTCATATGGCTGCCATGTCCTCTGGCTTGAGGCGATGATTCTTCGACACGTTAAGCCGCAGGTGGTTTGATCGATTGGAGCGAAAACAAACAGAGGAAGAAAAACAAAGACATGGGCTCTTCCTCGCAAGATGTGGACGCCCTGCTGGGTATTTAGGGAGTATATAAGGAAAACCAGGGGGTTTCTGCAAACAGAAATGTAGCAAGTATATGTGATTGGGTAGGGGAGAGCTATACTATAATATTCCATTAGAATCTAGTGGCTTCATTAAATGCAAAAGGAACATAATGCACATAATGACTGTTCTTGAGTAATGTAAATAGGTCAACAACCTTGAGTTTTTCTTTTATTAAACCATATACTGTAATAATCCCATGTGGGTACATATAATTCATTTTTTGTATTATGTCAGATTGCCAGGCAACAAAAGCATTTACATGCAAAATATAACCCCTGTTCCTTTTATACGAGAAAGGTTTGAATACAGGCAGTTATACATGATTAAAATCGTGTTCCACACGGGATTGTGAAAAGGATACAATAACTATGAGAAAGTGGGAGAGGAAATGTGAAAAGACGTGTAAAAAAGAGAACTGACCTCCTCTCTGAGTCCTTGTTAGTGAGGGCCAATAACCTCACAGTTCGTCCATCCCACGCTGCTAAAGCCTTGCCAAGCCCAAAAAGAGAGGCTGGTATATCAGCTGCAACACATGAACCTAAAAAGCAGTACTCCTTTTTCCGTTTTGCGTAATGAATATGCATATCAATAATCTTTGTTGAATTAATGCTGGCCTTTCCATATTTTCCAAACATCAGGGAGTGCCCCGTGGTCTAACAGTCATATTAATACAGTAGGATAAGAGGCTAAATGAAAATAAAAAATGCCTCTGGGAGATTTGCCCTGCCTAGTGTTGAGTCTAATCAACACTGTTAGCGATGTTTCCACCCATACTGTAGGCCGTGATGTCTGCTCTCGTGTTGTTGATCAAACTTTTTAAATAAAACCTCACGATAAGGAGGAACCTGCATTAACATTTAATTGAGCGGAAATTACCCTTAATGTGCAACAAATTCACCTCAATCCAAATATATTTTAGAATAATTTATAAATACACAGAAGATCACACAGTGTCAAATACTGTAAGTAGGGTGAGTAGGATTTAAATGTGAGCAATTTCAGCTCACACTTCTTTCATTTTCTCCCATTTAATCATATCATATCATCTGCAGGAGATAAATAAGTGGCCTCCAGGTGGCTATTTACATTTCACCAATCTGTGTGTCTCTAATCCTCTTCGCGGTTCTAGGGCGGGATCCAAGATATCTCCGTCTGAATCATTTCCAAACATAGGGTGAAGCTGAGGCGAAGGGGTATCCTGAGCAGCAAATGGCCTCTGGGTTTGCCCAAAACACTTAAAAGCTTTATTACAGGCACTTAACCATAGGGCCCGTCAGAGTTGGAGATGGGCTCTAAGTCACAGATAATGGGAAGACACACACACAAGAACACACACACTGGTTATGCTATCATCATCTGTACTCAGTGTAAAAACACACCAACTTTTGACGCAGTGAGGATATAACAGTGCGGATGAAAGGGTACATAAATGTGTGTGTATTTATGTCTCTGCGTAGTCATTGCTGACTCCCTAACAAGACTCCTATGGATGCTAAAGTATTATCATCAGTATGCAAAACCGTAGCACACACACAGCATCCAAAAGAGAAGTGTGTTTGTGTGTTTTGCACGCCATGCATGCGTGTCTGCGGGCTGATTTCATTTCTTATTGCTTTTTTCAAGCAGTTGCACAGGACAATTAGCATTCAAGACCGTTCCCCTGGTCTCCTATGAGATGTCTCCTCATTTGAAGATGATACATCCCCTCAAGCTTGTGCGAGTCTAAACAAGCGAGAGATACTCAGTTTGTGATGGGAAGGTCGATGTAGGCGCGCTGAATATGCAACATTTATCCACAATCAAGGCTTAGAAGTGCAACCTTAACCCTGACCCGGGTGTTAAAATGTGTGTCAATCTGCACGCAAATACTGAGCGACAAGCCAGTGACAATTTTTGGCTGTTTATATAATACAGTGGATTCACATGTAATACAGACATACGGAAGCCAACAGGGGCAAACACGCTACAGCAGCCCACAGATTTAAGAACTTGACGAAACATGTGCAGGGTTTACTAAAAGCACTGCATAAACGAAATGCTGCAAACACAAAATGCGGCAAATAAAAACGGCGAAAAGCTCAAAACACGATGGAAAGGAAGACACTAAAAAGTGAAGCACACTGCTTGGACTGGAGCGCTTGTTGAAATCAGGGATTATAAAGTTGGCCAACAATCAAACAGAAACTACCTTATATGTTTTATTGGCTTTTGGGTTTGATTTTAACACTGATTAGCAGGATTCCTTCCGATATTATTGCAGCTCTGCTACCTAGCTAACGTAGCTAACCAAGTCATTTCAAATATACTGACAAAAAACGTACAATTATGAAACAGACTAGCTCTGCAAAAGGGACGTTTGGCCAACTTGATGATCCCCGAACGTCAACAAGTGCTCCGGTCCGAGCTGTGTGCAACACTTTTATATGTCCCCGTTTCTGTTATGTTTTGAGCTTCCTGCAGCATTTTTCATTTGCCGCGTTTCGCTTATGCAGCGCTTTTAATAAACCTTGCGTATGTCTTGTCAAGTTGGAGAAGACGTTTCTTCAATTGCATGTGTTTGGGCACATTTCTGTTTTTGTATTTGCATTATTTTTGAAAGTGAAGTACATTTCTACTAATGCAAGTGTTTTTGGCCCGTTGTAGCGTGTCTGCCCCTGTCGGCCACCGTAGAGACATGAAAAAATGCAAATGTGTGCAAATTATACACACTTTAATACATAAAGACAGATATAGAAGCACACACACACACATTCACCGCACACCCTTATCGACCCTTTCTCCCATGAGTCATCCACTGCACCCTCATTCATCAATGTTAGCACTTCACACACACACACACACACACACACACACACACACACACACACACACACACACACACACACACACACACACACACACACACACACACACACACACACACACACCTTTCCATCCTCAGAATTACTCTGCAGCTTCCTCTGTGTGAGCCAAGTAAATGGGCTGAAGGAGGACGTTAGAGGAGCAGAGGACACAGAGCGACTCGCCACTTTCTTGCCAAGCAGTTGACTTTTAAGCAACTGGCACCCGTGGCTCAAGCTCTTTTCTGATGGAAGCGAGCTGATGTGTTGGAATTTCATTATTTCCTCCTGGGCTTCTCTCATTTACTCATTTAATTTCCGTCAGCAGCCTGCAATTTGATTCTCTTGCTCCATTATCCCTCTGCTTTTCACTTATATCAGTCCCTCTTACTTGTTTTTTGCTCTTTCTATTACACCCCATCCCTTTTATTTTTATATCGCTGTCTTTCTCCGTGCTTTTCTTCCCATTTCTACGAGCTTATCCTCCAGTTTCTGATAAAAAAGTAATAAGGCTTCTAATGGCTTCAATTTCCTTCCTCTCCTCTCCCAGAATCCCTTTGTGTATTGCATTCCCGAAGATAGCTTTTGTTGTTTCTGAAACAAAGGGTATGTGTGCTTTCAAGGATGCCTGTGACCATATTCCAGATATAAATGGAGGTGTGTGCATCAGCCTGAGTGTGTAGAGATAGCTCTGGTTTTACCTCTTCCCTGTTTGTGTGTATGTGCACACACGTTTCCAGCATTTGTATATTTATGATTGCAGGTCTCCCCTGTGATTTTGCCCGACCACTTAGTCCAGGGGTTTGAATGAATAGTCGAAGTGGTTGGATGCTCTTGGCTTCAGCGGCAGACACTACCCATAACCCACCTGGAGTCACGCTAGGGGCTTGCCTGGGGCTATAAAACTTTCACTAAAGCAATCCTGTGCATGGTCCGGTCATAGGAGAGTGAGGATAAAATACTTGATATGTACGTCTGTCGGCTTGTGAGGGAACAACAGAGAAAAAAAACACTGAAGGTCAGCGTCCTTCTCCTCATCTCCCCCTTCCCTCCCTCCAAGTGCCATAGATCCACTTTTAATCTCCCCTCTGATCTCACTCTGCGGTGTAAAGAGACCTAATATGGGCCTGGGCTTTGGTCCTATTGTGCTGCTTGCCTCAGACAATTCCTTGTCTCACTACACAGGATGAATGGGCCTCGTAAACACTCCAAGTGAAATGGGATCCATTCACAAGCTCCCTTACAAGGCCAAGAAATGGAACTGGTCTGCAAAACTTTCATAAAATGCATGTCTAATAAAACATTTCATTTTTCTTTTGCTTTTTGTGTATTTTCTTCGGGTACCTCATCATCAAAATGTATTAGAAAAATACATTTTTATCTGACTTTAACACATTTTGCACATGTTTGCATTATTTAGATGGATTTTTTTAATTTATGGCCTTCTGAGATCTTTGAATGCACAAATACAAAAAACACACGGGTGGATTTAACTGCACCTCAATTTCCTTTTTAAGGGTTCAACATCTGAGGTTACAGCTGCTTGGTGTGTCATACATTTCTCTACAGATGGGTACATTTCCTTATTAACATACCCTTTGTTTATTCAAGATTTGTATTTGTGTGACATTTTTTTTACGGGGACTGTCTGCCACGGTTTCTTGGTAAATGAGACTTTTCTTGCAAGGGGAGTTGAATATCTCCCTCTAAAAGAGCCTGTATGGGTATTGTCTTTGACAAATAAGCCTGTCTAAGGTAGTCTAAGATGGATTTCACCTCTCCAAAAACACTGACTGACCCCTTCTCTTGTTTATTTTTTTGAATCCGTCTGGGTGCACTCCCTGGTGAGATAGCCCTTGAAAATGTTCTTCCCCCGTCTCCTTTTGGGTCTATATTCTCAAAATGAGCTGAGCATGAGTGGGAAGAGAGGAAAAGGGGCTTCAAAATAAAAAAAAACAGAGAGATGGAAAGGGGAGAGATATTAATAGTGACAGGGGCAGAGCTTCTGAGAGGCCGACAGAGCTACCTCTGCTCCTCTCTGAAGGTGTGTGGATGAGGTAATGGGTCGAGGGTGACATGTAGAGATGGAGGGAATGTGGTAGGGAGGTGGATAAAGGGCTAATGCCTATAGAGTGTGACCTCTGGGGAGTGAGACACCATTATCCTGACAGGGTTGGGTTGAGAGGCCTCTAAAAGCCTGAGGTTCTAGCTCAGATCTAACTACCAGCGGTCCCTAGACTAAGCTAGTAAGGGTTTGTCTGGATAAATGGACCTGACAACCCCCAACAATGAGGTCTTCCTGCAGACTCCACTGGCACGCCTTAGGTTCCGCCTAGGCCCTAGGGGATGTCTTTTCAAATCTGCTTCCTACAGGTGTTCTCTATGTCATATGAGGTTAGCATGAACATCAGTTTGTCGAATGATGTGACGTTTTGTATGTATAAGAGACGAGTTCCAGGGGATTGATATTACATGACATCCCAACTCATTATAACGACGTGTGGCCTTAACATGAGCCGACAAGCAATTAGAATGGCAAATCACACATATTTTCTACGTCAGTAAACATCCTCTAGGGCACATTTGTCCAATTTTAGGGTATGGGCGGTGGTGGCGAAGTTCATAGGGACTTGGCTTGGGAACCGGAAGCCCAATGTTATTATAATGTTCAAAACCGGAAGGTCACCAGTTTAGTCCCCGAAAGACCAGGTGCTACTGAGGTGTCCCTGAGCAAGGCACCGTTCCCTACACTGATCCCCAGGCGCCGTACATAATGGCAGCCCCCTGCTCCTAACACTAGGATCGGGCAAATGCAGAATGAAAATGTCCCATCTGTGGGACTATTAAGGGTATATCAAATAAAAAATAAAAATAAGGACCAAATCTGTGCAATTTTGATCCAGACAACATAAATGTAGTTTCTCAATTAATTTTGTGTCTGGAAGTAGGCACAACCATGTAATTAAAAAAGCAAGACAATATTGATGAGAAATATTAAGGTCTCTGAATTAGGCTGCATGTGAGTTTAGCTTTTTCCAATTTTAATATACTGTTCCACACCACCATAAACTTGTCATATTTAGGCCCACCAGCGTTTAGTTGTATTTTAAAAATACTACTATAAAATACTAGTAGCGTTAAGGAGTCAGGGAGACTGTCCCAGAGGCTTCATAGGGTCAAGTTCAAACTAAGATGTACATTTCATCACTGAGGCAGCGGGTGTAAATGCTGCTCTCCCTTGGTGATATTTTCACACTCACTGCTCCCATCATGGTGAGGAGTAAAAAAGAAGCTGCAGATCTCCCTTATCGTTTCCGTAATGGTCTTGTCGTGTTTGAACAGAGTCAGAATAACAGAGATCTATGTCTGAAGCCGAAAAGCTATTACTATAACAGATAGACCAACTGAGCATTATGCTAAAAGGGAACTATGTACACATTGTGCCTGCATAAAAGCGACTGCAGCTGCAGAAATAAACACCAGCTGTATGTTTTGCAATTTGCATAATGGAAGAGACTGAAGCTGTCAAAGCATCACAGTTCGAGGAGGCAGCGGAGAAAACAAAAACATATAAAATGTAGCGCTCCTAATGTGAGAAGCTTATTAATTTATTTATGCACTTTGATCATGTTGATGGAGAGGCCCGCCGAGGGCCAGACTTTTCCTTTTGTTCACTTCACTACCATGCCTTTCACATTCCTGCCAGCTTTTGAAAGCTGTTCCTGTCGTTCTCCCTGCCCAGAAAGTGAGATGTTTACTTAGAAATCCGGTTAATCAGGTTACAGAGGAAATTGTACTGCGTGTTTACGTTGACTTCAGTAAACTGGTTATGTAGATCTTACAAATCTTTGTTTACATGTAGCAGTTCAAACAGAGTTTCCCCCCTAAAGGTGTACTGCTTCCTTATGTTGTTGTTATTTTTGTGAAGGAGCCCTAATATGTTTGAATTGAAAAATAAGGAGTGTCGACAGCTCTATTAACTACACTATATGGATTTACAGATTATATTCACCATTAGTTAAAGCATTGGTGCTATTCTCCTCTTTAAAAACAGTTACCTGAATACAAGGCAACGAGAGCTTTTGCCAGAAAATATTCTAATTTATGTGACATTTAAGACTTAATCCCGTTACTGCTGTAAGTTGCCAGGAAGATAAGTGCATGTTAATGCATTGGCTGTGTTAAAAACCCATTTTACATCAATCTGCATATGTAAGCCTGACTTCCTACTCTTAAGGGTTCCAATATGTTAGAGTGGGTGACCTCTAACTTCATAATCAAACAGCAACACGCCCAAAAAAAAAGGCTGTAATGAAATATAAACGGTGATTGGAAGAGAAAAAAGATGAGCCTATGCCTTTTACATCTGCTGGTCTACCTTTCTCTGCCTTTCCTTTGAGCTGTTCCTGGGTGCAAGGCGCCTCGCTCGGCTGGCAGAGCTACAGAGCGAGTGAGGCGGCATCAGGGAGAGGCAAAGAGAGGTGAGGTTCAGAGAGGGCCAAAATGCATCGTAGGCCTCAGGCGATGAATCGGCATCGACTCTCCAGGAGGACACCACTTGCGTTCCGCGGACTGCCTCAGAAAGAGGCCAGACAACTTTACGCAGAAGAGGTCATGGAACCTCTGCTGGTATCGTACTCTGCCTCCCACCTGCGCCTATCAACCGGGGGTAAGGGCTCACAGACGCAAGGTTTATATCATGTGTTATTTTTCATGTGCCTTTTGAATTGTAAGCTCCTATCAAGGGATATAAAAGAGGAGGAAGGCAAGGGCCAAATGCCTCCACACTGAATATAAACTCTACACCAAATATTCTGTATTTATTAGCCGAGCATGGGAGGGAACACACTGTCAATATATGTGAGTGAAAACTTGTATTGATTTATTCTGGCGGAGGACTGCTTTTAATATTCAAAAAAATTCAGCAACACAGCATCAATGTTAACATGTGGACGAGTTTGAAGGTTCAATACTGAATACATCTGGAGCAGTTTTCTGTCTAAGGCGATTCAGTGAACATTTGTCTGGCTTTTAATTTCCTGGACAATATAAAGAAAATCCAGACCATAGACTTTACAAAATGCATTGTTGCTTAAATTGCAGATTCAAAATAGATCATAGGCATGCAGGATGACATTGGTCAGCATTTTATAGACACTGTGTTCATAGAATGTGAATGAACATGGTTTTGTCAAACATCAATTGACACTTCATGCTAAAAGAATCCCAGTTAAAGGCCAACCTACATATGAAATAACCTTGGATAAGGCTATTTCCTGGTCCACCACTACCTAACCAGCTGTTAGTTTATGATAGACGGATTCTAAATAAAACGTTGTCACTACAAATGTATTTTGAGCTAAAATGAAAGGAATTTGCACCCATAATGTGACCAATTATCTTTTTTAATAAGTTAATCTGTACTTAAACCATATAAAAAAAGTTACCTTACGTGGTCAATCCTATAACAATGACCTTGATGAGACAAATGTGTAGTTCCTTTTGGTATCAATTCAATTTTACTAACTGCAGGGTTTCCGCGGGGTCTTATAAAGTCTTACATTTGATAATCAGAATTTAAGGCCTTAAAAGGTCTTAAATATGATTTAGAAGGTCTTAAAAATGATCAGATTTGAAAGGTACTTCTGTGTTGCGATCGCGTCTAAATGTGTTTTGGGGGAAATGTCCGGGCCGTTGGAAAGCGCTGGAGACGCTGTAGTACATATGCCAGGCCTGTAGATGGTGCTGTTCTCACAGAATCAGCCCATGAAAAGAAAGTGTTAAATTGAACGAAATGAGGATTGGATTGGCTAAAATGCATGATCTGTTTGGTATTTTGAAAAATAAAAAGTATAAATATGCCTTATATAGGTATGGTCCTTCACTATATTATTCAAATATAGCATGATAGGTCCACTTTAAATAGGGTTAATGATGAATCGGTAACACCTTTGTTTTACTCTGCCGAATGAGTTGAGCCTACTGCTTAAGTATTTTTCTCCAAATGACTTGACTTGAATAAGAAGTGAATCCAATATCTTGGGTTTTTATTAAGTTCAGTTCAGTTCTATATTGTCCCTGGAGGGGAAATAAGGGACATGGGACATTAATCACAACAGTAGCAGGAAGTAAAAGAAGATCTGCGTTAAAAGTACAGAACAATTGTAATGGTTGCCAAGTGCTGCTGAGCAGTGCAGTCAAGTCAAAGTTCATTGCAAATGAAGCACATTTATTGCACTTGGAACAATTTAAACCTATTTCTCTTTAAAACATGGCGGACTGGATCTCCGCCCAGAAAGAAGTGCGTAGGATCATCCGGGGCTTTCACAAAACTTGTCCGTTATACATTTGTTCTAAATAAAGCTGATAATTGCTTGCTACTTTAACAATGTTGAAGAAACAATTTCTGTTTAGCACAGAAAACAACATCCAGACTGAATGAAACTGGGATTTCATTCTAATAAAGCCAGACACCAATTAGTATTCAAGGCTTTGTGGGTTGGAATCCTGTCCCAAACTATGTTCTCTCTCCTCTTTACATTCTTTCTGTTCCTGCCTGTCTCTGTGACTGTGCCTCGCTGAACGCCTTGTTGGAGGGGGCTGACATCACAGTTCCTCCATCTGTCTGCTCCGGTCTCACCCATTGCTGTTCTGAAGGCAGAAGCAAGGAATAAGAAGGCTGAGAACACAGGACACCTCCTCTAGCCATGCCCTTCCTCCTTCATCTCCTGCCTACCTCTCGTTTGATCGATACGCCGCTGTAGGGAGAGACATGGAAGTTTGGATCAATCTAACGACAGCTGGGAGCTACCGTGACGGGATGAGGGGAGGGAGAGCCGTAGTTAACTGGAGGAGAAAGACTGAATCATAACACACAGAGGAAAGGCAGGACTGAACGCTTCAACAAGGAAGAGAAACGCAGGGTTTTTGGGGAGCGGTATGATCAATATGTGAAATGGTACTTCCAAACAGAGCAGAGATATAAATAAAATAAGTCTCATGTCATTGCTCAGGTGCAAGCTGTGATCATACTGTGAGAGCCACTGTCCATGGTGCTGCACAGCAGAACACATCATTTCATTCCACATTCAACCTTCAAGACTAGTTTAGCCTAAGATAAGAAAGCACTTGGCCAACAGGGGGGGGAGGAATTGGGCTTGTTCCAATTCATAGTTAAGCTTGAAACGTGTCAATATCTGGACAATCTTTACAAATACAACGCTGCCTGAAAAGGAGTTTATTTTTTTGACCAGGGTACGAAATCTTTTTTTTAGGGGCTTTTACAAAAATATATAAATGTATCGACTCATATGTATGGGGGAGGAATAAAGAATGAATTGACTGATTATTTGCAGAAGAGCTTTGATCTCTTTCTCTCAAATCCAGCAATAGGGCCACTGGATGCAAAGACACATTTTATGGAAACAATTACTTTACCTTTGACTTTATTTATTAACTCATCAAAAAATGTATTGATAATGATATGTTCTCGATCGCTAGTTAACATTTTGTTCAACACAGCATGATGTTGATTTTGAAAATAATGGTTCCAGTTAATGGAAGATAAAGCAGCGTTCCCTTGAGGGCGTAACTACTTGGTATTAGCAAGTCACTACTGCAGTGTTTACAGGTGCGGGAGCTATCATTGTTTCCTTTTACAACTTGAACTCTTTCACATTGGGTTTGCAAATAATGAAAGCTAAATGTAAAATGTGTGTAATAAAAAATCACTTATCTAATGATTGGTTTTATCTAGTTTCATCCTCGGTGTCAATGTTGGTTGTAGAATAACAAGATGGCAACAGCAACACAAATCTGGATTTAAAGCTTGAAAAAAATGCAGTTTTACAAACCAATAAAGGGACTAGGTCAGATTTTGTTGAAGGAAGCTCCTATGGAAGTTACTGAATCAGCGTTATTGTCTGCTCTACAACATATATTTATTCAGAGCTCCGTAAAAACAAAGCTGCCTTTACCGTCTGACGGTCTATTTGAAAGGTTTTTCATATTTTTGGAGTAATTATACAGTTTTTGAAGGATTTAAATATTGTTTTCTAGCATCAATTTAACATTTTACGGGGAAAATCTGCATTTTGGTATGACGGCAGACGCCAACATTTTCCGGGGTTAGACAAAACCTTGCAGCCTACATTTATCTGCTCTTATTTGTAGGATACGATAAGTGCTATACCATTCGAAAAACATGTAGAATAAGGCAATATAAGGCTGTTTGTATACGTGAAACAAAACTATTTGCTGGGAAGGCTACAGTATGTGTGTTATTAGTGGAATTTGAAATAGAAGGCTTTGTATCCCAATGCATCTCAGTGAAGATGTTGTAAGTGAGGGATGTATCTACTTTAATGAGGGCATAATCATTCCTTCTAAAGGCATTTCACAAGGCTTATATTTAGTTTATATCTTCTAACGGTAGCTGATTACCAGCAGAGCATCAGCATTCTTTTTCTTCTTAAAATAATTAGTCTTATCCTCCCTGTAGGATAGAGACAGATCTTCAATATAAAAAATGGTTGTGGGCAGGAGCAGACAGTAATGGTCTGACTTTGATGAAAGGTCCACTTCAAACTACAAGTTAACATTCACAAGGTGTGCTATACTTTTTGACTTTAATATAAGTCATTTGACAGAGAAAATAAAACATTCAATAATAGTTTGAGAGGTTTGTTCTAGTGCAATAAAATCTCTGCTTCCAGAGCGATGGCCGTTTTCAGTCGCCCTGCGTAGGTGTAGGTTTAAGGGATATTGTAGATGGAATAAATACAAATAACAAAGGCTTTTAATTCAGCTGTTACTGGTAGAAGTAATGCATTAGTGATGCTTCTTCCTGGTTATCTCTCTTGGCAGTAAGAAGTGATTTGCTCACACAATGTAACAAGGCAGATCAAGGCCAGGTGCAATTGCATTGTCCTTGCTTTCCCCAAAACCAATCATTTTGATCCAATGCAAAAAACATTTACTACCACTATTCTTCTATTGTATCACTACCTGAAAGAGGACAAACACAATGGTGTGCAGGTCAAGACCATTGCTTCAGTGTGTTTTTGACTCACAGTGCTTATCGATTTGATCGGTTTGGTCAGCTGCACAGCAACATTACGGGGCTCAATTCTGTTCAAACCTCCCTCTGAAGTTTGGCCACAGCCATGAGCCTGGAATGAGTAACTTCTCTTACACAAAATAAAATAGAAATGATGGGAGCGGAACTATTGAGAATTGTATACTCCAACTAAAACGTTCATAGATACACAGCCGAAGGGAAAAACAGAAAAGGAAATTGTTGTCTTTTTTTTCTACTGATCTTTAATTCAACTCCTCTTCAATTTCCTCTACCTCTGGTTTTACCACTTCTCTCTCGGTATGACTAAAAGTATGTAGAGTCAAGGAGGACAGAATCATCATCCGACACATGATGAAAAAGACAAAATAGTGAGAGAAAGGAGAGTGTGAATCACGCTTCTCAATGCAAGCCTCCGGAGACACCGAGCCTGAAGCTGCACAACCAGACAGAATGGATCTGAACAAGAATAACTGAACTCAAATTAATCAAAAAGAACATGAAAGTATCCTCTTATGAAGCGTTTCAGTGTCTCTCTTCTGACAACAGATTTTATGTCTGGCTATGAGAGCACTGATTGGGAACCAGACATAGATTGGGGACCCACAATGAAACCACACAAGGCCCAATAAGGCTAGGGTTAAAAGACTGGCTCTTCTGAACAGAGAACCATAAGCGGTTCCATTTTGTCTGAACAGGCATCCTTCAAGATGGCAGCTTGATGACTGACTACAAAAGAAAGTGCTGCTTCTCAAAATTCAACTCCAGTAGCCAGAGCAGAAATTGGTTCTTTAACCAAAAACTAAAATGTCAGAAAATCAGAAAGTGTTTTTGCCCGTGTTTACTTCTGTGCCTGTGGAAATTGGCTGCATTCTGAATTTGGTTGCTCCCAGGCCATCAACAGCAAGAATTAATTTCCCGTGCCAGTTACTTGTTGATGTGATTTTATTCTTGGAGTAAGTTTAACACCTGGCTTGTTCAAATTGATCAATCATAAGTTGGTAAAATCCATTTTAAGTTTTCTGCGGGTGTGTGTCTCTCCCTATCAAATTCAAAGCACATCGAGACACACAATATCTGCCAAAAAATACAATACAACAGAAGTGTGACTACAAAAAAATCAATTATCTTCTCAATATGTATCCCATCAGAAAAACCCCAGACAGCTTTATATGTATTCTTGAGAGATTTGTGGCAAAGTGGGATTCTTTTTTCACTTGGCATTTACCATTATCAGTAGCCACTGGCCAGCTAGCTTAATTTAAAAGGGCGAGTTCTCCCAAAAACAAACACATTGTGTAACTTCACATCTAGATGTATCTATGCAGATAGTTTTGGATTTAATGTATTTGTTTTTGAGATTTTCACCATCATCTCCATAAGATTGAGTGCACCCAATGGATTTAAAAGCTAAAAGGTATCTACTCTTATTTAATCTTCCCTTTTTGGTATACACATCCCGTTTCCATGTCTCGATGTGTATGTCCCTGTCTCTCCATGTCGCCATGGCTTCCCCTTTTTTTTTTATATCTGCCTTTTTCTCTCTCGTTCTCAGGACATGCAGATGACACAGGGCTTTGGCCAGACAAAGTGATTCCACAGTACTGAGGTCTGCCAGGGAGAGATAGCTTAGACACAGTGTCACCGCTGTTAGCTAGATGCATGCTTCAGAGGGAAGGAAGACTAGAGATGGAGTGAGGAGAAGAGGAAGAGACATAAGGGAGAGAGAGATGTCGTAAAAAAGAAAAGGAGGAACCACCAGAGGATGGAACCAATGTTCAAATGCAAACAGAGTTCCAGTATATAGCATTTGCTTAATGAGACTCAGAAGAGAGGGTACTTCTTTTTTAATGTGCTTTGTTTTATCTCTTTCCATGAGCACCTCTATTAAATCCTAGAGGAAGTCAGCTGGCTGAATGAGATGCACCCTTCAAATGAAATCTGTGCTGACCCACTTCCCTCTGTGTGTCACTTCACTTACCTAGAGGAAGGCAACACACACACACACACACACACACACACTCTCTACCCTGTCTCTACCACCTCGGAGGCCTATACTTCAGCTAAAAATAGACGTACACACCCAGGCTTGGTTCCACAAGACTTAGCAGCTCGCAGATAACAATACTCTGGATATACAATGGCCCATATTGATCCAGAAATACGTCTTCCTCAGGTTTCAACTATTTACACATCCATTCATCCATCCAGTGCTTCTCAAGTGCAGAGTTGTAAAGTTTCAGATTTAGGTTGTGGAATCTACACCAGTCAGAGGAGATGGAAACAGGAGGACCTCAGAGAGGGACTTATGTTCAGCTGTTCCAATATCTGCTATAGAATGTGTGCTGTGTGTCTAAATGTGTGAGTGACTGACAACTACTGACAAAACGGCTCATGTTATGACTGATTGATATCTCCCCAACTTCAAATAGGAAGAAAAAGACAGACATTACTGTCCTAAAATGTAAAAGGTGGTTTCATTGACATTCATTGATATGTACATGATCTGGATTGTTGGACTAGTGGTCAAACAAAACAAGCATTCTCAATACATCACCAATGGTTCTGGTTTTGTTTTACACTGTGTTTCATCTTTATTTTGATCGGGATGGTTAAAAAAACACTTAAAGGGCCCCTAATGTGCTTATTTTGTATGTGTATATCTAAATGCAACATGTTTCCATGCTTTAATGTTCAAAATGGTCTCATACTGCCTGTGCTGCAGCACTTCTTTTCACCTTCTGTCTAAAACCAGATCCTAGTCTGCTCTGATTGGTTAGCTGGCCAGCCCTGTTGTGATTGGTCAAAAGCTCTGAGATGTAATGCCCCTTTCCTATCACATACAGTGTGTGAATGTTACGTAGTGATGTCACTATGTTTTACGGAAGTTTAAACCTTTGCAGACCATTTAGATTCACAAAAACCTAGATAACACACGACACGAAAGGGACAAACCAACACAAATAATAATAGGGCCCCTTTAACCCCAGCTCAGAGAGGAAGAACTCAGGGAAAAGTTAAAATAATAAAAATAAGGCTTGGAGTCTTAAGACAGCTGAAAGGGAAAAAAAACACAATGGCAGTAGTTTTACAAAATAAAATAGAAAGCATCAAACCAGAACAAAGAGCTCCCATTCATCTGTTGTACCTCTGGACTTGGGTGGCATTTATTTTGATTTTGCCGTGTTTCTGTTAGATGGTGATGCATCAGTAACAGGCACAAGAGGTGGAATTTAGTATACCAAACAGCTGCGTCTGTCTGTGTGTGTTACTGTGTGTGACAGAAAGAGAGAGAGAGTCGGAGTGAAAAAGTCGACACAGGGACTTGGAAATGGCACCGTCGCGCAGAGCCAACTGGCCCAGTCATCTCTAAGTCATTACCAGATGGATTCACACATGCACACACACCACACACACACTGGAAACATTCACCAGCATGGAGGGGTTGGCGCACTGGAAGTCCTAGTGCCATACCTGAAATACATCAAGCACTATAAAAACATACAAACACACACTCATGCACACACGCTTTGGGCATACAGTGCACATGGACAGATTGGCTCAGTAGTAAAAGTAGCACCATCCCTGTAATTTATCCCGCATAGACACACACATAGCAACACAGCGCTAAGGCTGTCTGGCCGTGTGCGATGCCATGTGGTTTGGTGTCACTTGACAGGCATATCAAAGTCTGACACACTTCTGCGCAGCAATTCCAGGCGAGTGATGGAATGGGGCCCTAATCTAGCAGGAAGGCAGGAGCTGTTTCTTTAGGGCACGGTGCCTGCTGTTAAATCCCCCTCTACCACTTCTGCCTGGCTGCTGCAGTGGCACGCTGACCCCTGGCCCAGTTGTTCTGGCACTATTGATGAATGAGGGGGCAGTAGTGTATGAGTCATGTAAGAGAGAGGACTGCACTGTTTGTGTGTGTGTGTGTGTGTGTGTGTGTGTGTGTGTGTGTGTGTGTGTGTGTGTGTGTGTGTGTGTGTGTGTGTGTGTGTGTGTGTGTGTGTGTACTGTAGGTGGCTGAGACAGGTGAGTGAATGTGTACAAATGTTTTTACAAGCGTAAAAAAATGTGCATGTTCGTGTGTAACTGTCTGTAAATTACCTGTGTGTAGTTGAAGTACATTCAGACTCTTTTTTCAAAGAAACCACTTAAAGCTACTGGAATTTATTTGCTACTGAGCTGACTGAAAAAGGGAAACTGATTTGTTGAATAGTTGCTGCTAATGTAAAATGGCCATGACTTAAATATATCTGGTCTCAACAAAGTGGAATATCCCTGCTGCTGGCTTTTTTTATTGTCTATTGAAGTGATGCAGTGATTTCTCTTAGCATGTAGCATTAATACATGCTAAATATTCAGCAATCGTGGGCTAGTTTCTTAAATGGAAAAATAATTAAAAAGTCCAACGGGTCAAGAAACAGAAGCAATCAGACAAGTTTAAAACACACAGGTTAGCCAAACTTTTTTAGCAGGGAAAATACTAATAAATATACAATTCTTACACTGAACTTCCATCAAACATGTCTTCCAACTGATGTGACCACAGTCATCCTTTATTACTATCCTCTAATACAACAACTAAGCGGCATCTTGTAACAGTTGCAGTTTTAAGGTAGTGGTTGCGCAACCAGATTTAAGACATAACGTGCCGAAAGAACATAGTTTTACGTAAAAATAGTTCAAACTTGACGTTAGGTTTCACATTTGGGCACAAACAGCTGTCTCCTCAGTGAAAGTCCTTGTTTCTTTTTATCTTTCCATCTCCTTCTCACGCCTTGCATAGCTGAGCTATCTACTTTAAAATGTGTCACCTGATTTCCTCCTTTGCTTCATTCATGATTAATACAGCCACTAGAGGTCATAGAGGTCGCTCATGGAGTAATTTTTCAGGGAGGGACAGGCTGGTCCATCACAGTTTAATCAACTGTGACCTGCAATCGTACCCATAGTTGATAAGATTTAAGCAAATGTTCCCAAAAATCTAAACTGAGCACACCTCAAATACAGGGTTTAGATTATCTGACGTCTGACTTAACTTGTTTCTTCTCCTAGTGATGAGTGATTCTCACTACCCCTTATTCCCCTTTCATCTCTCCCATTTCAAACTGCATTTGTCAAAGTTTCAACTAGTCTTCATATCAAATGCTGGTTGTCTCTCTCTTGTTCTCTCAGCAGGGAAGACACAATCAGGTAGCAAGCAGTTCAATACCACTCTGACCTTTGTATTTGACAATAGGAGACATGATTTCTTAGAATTTTGACACGGTTTTGATTTCAGCATCTTGTCTCGTTGTCTGCACATGTACTACTTTTTTATGGTCAAGTCCAAGTAAGAGAAAGCAGGCAGAGAGAAAATGGACATCCCCTAGACTGACGATTGGATTTTCCGACCACAGAGAAAAACACAGTCTGGGAAAACAAGAGTTTACATATTGACAGATGGCTGTTTGTGTATAACTTGACCTTGTGGTGAGCTTACATCAGAGGCTAACTGGAACTTCAATATTGAATAAAACAACTCAAACTCTGGAAAGAGTCATTCCAGCAGCTGTGTCAATACTCACCAATGCTGTTACATTGTCAGTATAGAGCCATGGCTCGGAGCATATTATGACCAGTGACTGGGTTATGTTACACATGGACTGAGACATTGATTTTCTTTTCACTTCTGGCTTTAAACTTCATTGCACTTCTTCAACAAATATATAATAAATAAATAATCTAACCTACCTTTGATATGTACTTGGATCCTTTTAACTTGAACTGCTTCATCATTGTGATTTTTTTATATAAGTTTGGATGTCTGAATGTTATGTTTCTGTTCTTAGTGAATGTTAGAACTTTTTAATAAAAAGATAACACTATGGATTAGGACACAAGCAAATCTTATATTTGTTTTAAATCCTATTTACTATTCTGATATCTTTGGGAGAATCCCCATACTCAAATGCTGCCGTACATACTTTATACCACAAATACTACTGTATCAGAGGTCTACTTCCAGCAGTAGTTCAGGGCTTGAATTGAAACAACAGCAATCTGCTTTGTCTGTTTTGTATTTGCACCACAAACAAACCTTAAAGTACACTTGGAAGTGGGCCAAGATCTTCTTTGTATTGCTTAAACCTCAGAAAACAAAATAGGTGTCAAATCCCCTTAAACTGCATTAGGATTGGGAGCAGTTCCTGTACAGAACATGCAAATACCTCAGAGAAACTGGAGCTGGTTTCCCAGATTAACACCGGACAATACTCCTTTTCACACATGCATATCGTCAGTGTCAGGCTTTCTCACAAACTGGAATTACTCGAGAGAGATGGTGCCCGGGTAGAACGGCCATGAGACACAACATAAAGGGGATTACACCATAATCACGTGTAGCTGTTCCTTGAATTTATAAAAAATCCAGTGTCTGCCCTTACATATTGAACCCCTCTATCCTAACATATAGGCATTTTTCTTGCCATCTTTGTGTAAATTATCCTTTATTTCCCTTAGACATTTGTTTTCCTTACCCTTCGATGTTTGTTCATGTATCCAAAGCTACAATAGATATGACATCATCAACACGCCAAGCCGGTCTACATGAATTGCCCCAGGCTATGAGGAGTTCTTTTTACACATAGGCTCAATCGGACATCCAACGTTCTTGTTACTAGGGAGGATGCAGGGTGAAACTGATTGATGTTTGGTCTGAATACTTTGGTACTTTGTGTTCTCACATTTAGCTCCTGAAGGTTACATGTAGATTGGTTCAGGGTAGCAGGTCATGTGTGAAAGGGCGATTGCGTGATATGGGCCGATGGAAACGTACATGCCTATACATCAGTAGCTATTGAACTTTATTGAAACCCAATCCCTGCTATATGCAATCTGTTATATCATAGTATAGTGCAAGTGTGTTGTGTAAGTCAACTCTGCTTCACCTATCTCTGGTGTGGGGCATGTTCAGAGCACCGGGCCAGTGGCCTGGGTCTGGCTGCACTGATGACTGGCCTGAACGCCCAACGACACAGACAGCTGGTCCCTACAAGCTGGCCCGAGACATCCTTGTGTGTTTTGTGTCAGTGTGTGGGCAAGGCTATATGTTTGCAAAAGCCATCAGCTGTTTTCCTCACACCAATCTGCCACACAGACCTGAACAGTCCGGTTCGGAGGCAGCAATTGGCACATTAATACTTTTTTCACTCTCTACCCTAGTCAGCAAACTGCAGGCTGAGAAACATTTGTCTTCAGAGTCTCCAAACAAGCTCTGCACATTGCAGTCAATATAAGTACAATAAAATAGCAGTGCTTTGAGCGTTTGGCCAGGGCGTATATCCTAATGCCCAGAGGGTAACAGCATTCTGCTTCACAAGTCAGCGATTTTTCAAAGTAATATCTCTGCTTTGTGTCCCACCTTCAGCTCCTCTTTCAGTGAATTAGGTGACGCTGGTAGTGTTCATTCAACTCCGGAATATCTCCTACTACTAAATGCTGTGTTAATTTGAAATAAGGAAACGGGTTGACTGCAATTGAATAAGCAGGTTAAAGCTCAGGGTTACTGAACAGCTACAGTCCTATGTAGGAAATGGACCTCCATGTTGTCTATTTTGCACACGGCTTGTCTATTTGACTGATGAGTGAAAGTCCTCAACAATTAATGGTACCCATTAATTTTTTTTCAAGGTACCCAGATATTTCATGACAATTACTTTGTAAAATCTGGCTTTTTTCAACTACCAATTTGTTAAGTTTTTAATAACACAACCAAAATATCAAAACAATTTATTACACATGAAGACCTAGTCAGAGGATTCAGGGAGTCTTAAAGAGACAGGCAATAAAACCAAGCGTTTCTGAAAAAGGGTGAATAGAGTTAAGTTTAGAAAGACATTATACAAAAAGTAATGTGTTTTTCAACATAAAAGCATGTAAACATGTTTTAGTAGACACTCAGAAACATATGAACCTGCAAGTGACCATACTATGACTTCTTTAAAATGGACAAAAAGGACTTTCAATTTCTGTGGCACTACAGTAGCTACTTGATGCAGTGCCAGACTGATCCATGTTTTACAATGGTGTTGATAACAGTTAAGATGGAGAATAACAAGTGGGAGAGGAAAGGCAGGATAGTAGTAGAAGAATAGAAGGATAGGAGGCTACAGCGGGAAAGATGAAGAGTAGACAGAAAATGAAGGTGTGTGGATAAGAAGAGAAAAGGAGCACTACTTATTCCGTCCACTCTGTACTTTATACTGCTCAGACGTATAGCATCGCCCAAGGTTGGAGTACGCATTAAGTGCATCCGACAAATGGGTCCCTGCAGAGAGACCTGTAGGTGTCCAAACCAAAAGTGGCCGTACATTAGGAGCTCTCTTGGTCATTCCCCCCCCCCTCTTTCTTTCTCACAAACAATGTATCATGCAAGAGAACACACACACACACACACACACACACACACACACACACACACACACACACACACACACACACACACACACACACACACACACACACACACACACACACACACACACACACACACACAGTGTGGCTGCTGCCAGTAAGACTTTTGCTTCGTCAGTAAACAGTTGACCGTCCTTGTCAGTAAAATGTTTATGTAGCTGGCCATAGTCCTGGCGAAGCTGGCAGAGGGAGCTGGCTTTGTAGATAAGACTACAGATGAAAGAGGGGAAGTGATGATAAATAATGACACAGAGCAACCAAAGAATGATCACGGAGAGAAAAATATAGAGGAAGCCCGGTATTTCAAGTCGCCACAGGGAGATTACGGAAGTGTGTGTTTTTAAGACTTATGGCCCATTGCCATCAGATGAGAACGATACACATCTGGGCTTACTGCTGCTCAAACAGATCTCGCCCAGCCAGACAGCAGAATGAGCTAGTGCACATGCTGCAAGGTCAACGCACTGTGGAGGCACTTAGATGATAGTGCAGAAAATGTGAATAAATCTCCCTTATACTTGCACACATAAACAATAGAAAGCAGTCCTTTGCATCTTAAATCAGTCTTTCTCATTTTCAAATATTGCTCCTTTTATGACACTTTCTTCCATTTCTGTCATTGCATCTAAATCTCTCAATAATAGCTTATTTTCCTTTTTTGTCTCTTCACAAGCCAAACCCTCTCTGGCATTGTTTTCGAGGTGATGAGGTGACACAGGGATGAACAAACAACAAATCTGTTGTAATCCCTCCCCACACTGTCATTATTTCCCCGGCTCCCTAATCACTCCATCGCCTCGGTGCTTCATCCTGACATAGCAACATTTTATATTTTCTTCCTTCATCCGTCACCAGCTTGGAGCTTTTTACTCTTGTTCCTTCCATCCCTGAGATTTGAGAAAACAATGAGGACAAGAACAGAGTGAACAATGCAAAGTGAAACAAGATATAATAACCACACGGTTCTTTAAAATAGTTGCATAATATCATGGTTTGCCTCAACTTACTTACTAAGTACTAGGTCATTTTTTTCTATGTTCCTTTTCCATTGTGAATAGTACCCCTCAGTGTAGAACTGATCGGTATGGCAATGTGATACTGCTGTAACATCATCTTAAAAGCAACACTCGCTGTATTATTTTATTAGGTCAGCACTTCTAAAACGTGGTGTATGCTTTGTCTGTGCAGTTTTGTTGGCCATTTTTTTAATCTGGATATGCTATTGATGTTAGCACTGCTTGTGTCCTATATTTCCCCATTGATGTTTCTCTCTCACCAATTGTCATCTTCCACATTCTAGTATCGGCTTGAGTCGCTTGGAGCCATGATTGAGGTGCAACCAGAGCAAATATCAAGAACATCCACAAGTTTTGCTAATGGAAAACCAAACTAAAGACAGTCGAGTTAAGATGTGCCTCACCGCGCACTGGAAATGTGGCATTAGTTCTAAAACTTGCTTTTATTGACCTACATTGAAAACCTTGCTGTTATTTTGGCACCAGTTTGTGGTCACTGCGTTTTTTAGAGAAAGAAAGACGTTCCAAATATCTACTTTTCAAACAGTAGTTAGATCAAAGCAGGCTGACCTGAATCTTTTCTGCTCATATTCCACAATTTCCACAGATGTATACGTCTATCACTCTGTCTTCCATATTGGACCTCAATCACCCGGGATATTATCTTCCTCCCTACCTCCCACCCTTTTTTCTCTTCTCAGACTCAGCCGTCTTTCCCTAGAAAGCTGATCCCTCTGAGTCCGCTCCAGGTTGTGGCTGTTGCAAATCCATTACATCAGATAAAAAAGGGGACAGAAATCTGATGCTGCCTTAGATCCCTATGGGGATGACAGGGAGGAGCAGATGAAAAATGGGGGATTACTCCACTCTATTCTTATTAAGTCCCCACCGAAGGATGCCCATCTAAGCCATGCGTCCTGTCATCAACTACCATTGTAATCTGATTGAAATGTTGTGGAAGTAGAGATGACATAGGGGGGTAAACAACCTCCGAACCCCCGCCCCCCTTTTCTCTGAAGTCTCAATCTCAGTCAACAACAAGGCCAAATAGAAAACAAGACAAGAGGAGTGGCATGGCGCCAGGTTGTTGGTAAGCCTTGCATTGTTAGGTCCCACAGTGTACAAAAGGCCACTCAGCCAACTAATAATCCCCTATTTGAATAATGGCTGTTATTCTATTTCAGTTCCCAGCTTCTCTCTATTTGGGCTAGTAGTAATTTCCTCTCTTATCTTTGGCTGAGCTCCCACAATTTACGAGAGTTCAATCTGCATCTCTCAGCAGACCAATTGAATACAAAGTGAGAGCAATCATGGATCATTTTTCCCCTTCCTACATCTTGCCTTCACCGCCTCGCTCTTCGTCTCCGTTTGTCCCAGTCTTCCGCTTCTTCTTCTCCCCCTCCCCTTTCTGCTGTCACCCTGAATGCACCGCCATCCTACCACCCCACACCACCCACCTCGCTTTGTCACAGCACACATTTAAAGTGGATGGCCCTGAGATGAAACAATGCAAGTAGTCAGGCTACAATACCCTTTCCTCCATTACCATTTGGCATGCACAGCATAATCTTTGTTGATGCCGCATGGACGGACAGAATAGGATGAGAAAGGAAGTAGGAAGGGGAGAAAGAAAGTAGTACAAGATACCTTCTCTCGCTCGAAACTTTGCAGACTAAACTCTGGTGTGGCGGATGCAAACAAGAGCCTGCTGCCGAAGGATACACAGCAAAGTTGTTCTGCCAGCGTTACGATAACAGCAGCTGCACCAGCCCTGAACACACGGCAGAAACTCTCAGCCACGGTCAGAGAGGCTTCCAACACATGCACTGGTAATGGGATTTGAGGCAGCAATGCACTACGGCGATGCTTACAACTTGGAACAGAGTGTAAGACTCTTCACACGTCTTGGAGAGAGGAGCACGAGTAATATGCCTTCATTTTTTCTCCTAAGAAGTACTACTGACTTCTAGAAAACGAACAGAACAAAGGGAAACTGAGTAGCTCGCTTCAGTTCACTTCTCGTTTGATCAACCTACAGTTGTAAAAATAAAATAGAATGTCACTGCTTGACTTTTTACTTCCTACGCATTGCTCATGCTAATATTTGGAGTAAATTTCCAGGCAATATTTCCCCCAAAATGACAAACCATGCCTTTTTTTGATAATAACATGTCATAATTCATTTGATTATTTTAGGGAATAATGCCCAACATGTGCTGGTAGCAACTTGTCAAATTTGATGAAGCCCATCAAAAAATTATTAAAGAAAAACAAACACAAGATTATACCGTGATAAAAATAGTGGTTATTATCTCTGGCAACTCAGGGAAGCATACTTGATGATGAAAAATACATTTTAAGAAAGCTTGCTGTACATATTGTGCACAGTGATTATAACCTTCCTCATTATCACCTTCCCACTACATGTAATATGGCTCTTAATTAAGGCTTGTTGCTGGTCTCACACAACACTGTCAAACATTTCTGCTGACATATATATATGAATAAATACAGTATCTCAGAAGGTTGTCAGAGGACACATCACAACAACATATCTCAGTAGTTAGTGCAAAGTGAAGTATTTTTCTCAGAATCTTTCTATGGCTGCTTACTATACTTTGACAAAGTATTTGCTACAGTTAATTGAAAGAGAACCTTAAGTGCCGGGAAGTTTAGTATGCCCTTTTTTTAATCTCTGCATTCTATTCGGTCAGAGTTTACATAATAGATATTGAATACGTCCCAGTCACTATACACTGTATACAGCTCCATCACTTCTCTTATCCAACAATTGTTCATCAGAGTTGACACAACGGTTACCAAGGCATAACAGAGTGGATCAAACATCAATGACGGTTAACTTGCCTGTGACAATTGACAGATTGGAGAACAGCTCAACAGCTGCTGGCTTCGTTCATATTTTGTCAATGTTGTTTAACGCAACCCTTCAAATTGTGTCCTAGTTCACAAGAACCTCAGGAAAACAAAAGCTCAATGGATGCAAGAAGGTCAACAAGATAGGAAAGAAGAACACACAATTCAAAAAGTGATAAAACCCCTCTGTGGTTGAGTTCCTTACAACAAATGCCACCTGTGACCAGAGGTAACAAGGGGGTAACAAGGAGGTGTAGTGTCAGGATTGTAACCCCCAATTTGCAAAAACTCTTAAAGGGGCCCTTTGATGCTCATTTCTAGGTTTCATAATTGTATTTAATCCCTCTACTGTCACATGTTTACATGCTTTAATGTGCAAAAGGTCTTTATTTTTCTCATACTATACTGTGCTGCAGTCTGCTCTGATTGGTCAGCTGGCCATCCCTGCTTTGAGTGTTCAAAAGGTAAAAGATATCCTGCACCTATCTCGTGCAATGTGTTGGAGCACTAGCCAATAGAAACGTGTGTGCTACGTAGTGATGTCACCATGACACTGAAGTGAAAAAAGCACTACAATTGAGGCCTTTTTAGGCAGGGGGAATTGTGGGGGAGAGTAACTCCCTCTAGAGAGAACTTTGTCATTCAAGCCTTTGCAGACCATTTACATGCAAATAATTAACCTTAACAATACACTACAGGAAAGGGAAAACCCAAACTAGCATTATAGGGCCCCTTTAAATGTTACATTTACAGCATTAACCTTGAATGGTTAAGGTTTGGATAGATCATTGGGCAGCAAGGTTTGTGTGAATTTAAGAAAGGTTTTGCAAAAGGGTACCATCCAGTAACAACCAAGCATGCTTCGATTGGAACCAACGTCTTCTATTGCACTCAGTGGTCTATAGGGTGTCAAATGCACTCTGGGTAGAAGTAGAGGAGGCATGCACTTTGAGAAAAGGTGGTTTGCAGCAAAAATAATTTCAATATTCCATTCAATAAATCTCTTTGAATGTATTGAACATCACAGATGGAAGGTGCACTTCATAAAAAAAGATTGTGTGCTGTATCTGGAAGTGCGCTTTTCCTTTCAGGTGTACAGATAGGCAGTCGGCATAGTAAGGTGCTTTGGATAAAGGCTTGAAATAAATGTACTGTATGGTAAAAGGCCTGTCGCCTCGCAGTCTTTGCATCCTGCTTAAGCTCCCACTCCCAGATTGCTTGGCTGGCATTTCATCAGCATCATGCACTGGCTGCTTTTATGTGAATTATTGAGTTTTTTTCCTTTTCTTTTTCTATGTGCGAACAAGTCAGGAGAGCCGACTCAGCAATTGCACTACGTGACCCCCAGTTTGATTGAGGGCTCCTAACAAGGGGTAAACAAGAGAGGTCATTGCATGATATTCGGATTTGCTTCCAGTGTAATGTCTTTATGTCTACAGAGCAGTACACTGTCCAAAGCATACACTGTTATGGGACAATACTGTTTTGGCCAGACAGTGAATGATAGGGTTCAAGAGGGTTTGATAGCGAAGTGAGACAGAGGTCAAAAGCTCCAATAACTGCCTCCTATTTGTGTGGCGTAGCTGTTAAGCTGCCTGCTCCAATTGCAAAAATAGCAAATACTCATTAGCATTCCAGTCATTAGTCAGCCTGTGTATGTTTGCTGTCATATGTGATTGCTTAAAGGAAAATGGAAATTGCAACAGTACCAGTGCTTTTCAAGGGAAGCAGATCACTGGAGTGCGAACCCATCATTTTAGCATTCGAAGACAGACAATAAGAGAATAAATAATTCAATGTATTCATTACCTGTTTGTGTGTCCATTAGAGAGGTGGCAGCAGCAGGAAGATAAAAAAGAAGAAAATAAAAGGTTAGAATAATGATAACAGAATCATTTGTTAGAATAAAACTCATGATTTTGACATTACATTTCAATTATTTTTTAAATTAAAGGAAGAAAAAATACTTTAAGGTCATCTGCAGATATATTTTTTGCTTCAGAAGGACTTGCAAAACACAGTGGAAAGCTCCCTTTGATAAAATAATATGCATGAAAGAGTAAAACATTTGGAGGCCAATATTGTCTCTTTAACAGGCACACAAGCATCAAGGTTCAAATCATAAATAGTTATCCTTAAAGCCATCATTCATTCGTCATCTCACTTTCAAACATCTTCCACAAAAGCAAAGGAAGAACATAAATAGCACGCTGTATTTCGCTCACGGTGAGATTTACTACTGCAGCATTTCATCTCAGTGGGAGTCCAGAGTGTGTTCTCTGCGTGCCGTAAAGACTGGCAAGGAACCACATTGGTGCCCGGAAAAAGATCTGGGGCTGATAATCTACTGAGGGGGAAATCCTTTATCTTAAAGTGAATTAATAATCACCGCCTGTAAGGTCTTTAAAGCTACGATTCATGGGTAATAATTTGAGACTATGAAGACTTGGCAATGACACTGGAGCACGACGATATGACTAAAATAAAGTGTGATGATTACAGGCTACACCATATAGCCTTGAGCAAAACATTTGAATTAAATACGACAAATGTAAATACACATTTGGCAATCTTCTTCTTGTTCTTATTTTATGAACAGTATTATAATTATTAATATTGCCATAGAACGATGTATACAATGTATGGAAATTAAGAACAATTGCTTCCATAAAAGTAAAAAGTGTGTGAGGAAGGGCTTTGCTTTGTCCGCAGATTTCCTACCTTAGCAGACCTTGAAATGGAACACATTGATATTCCAATAACCACCCACTGTGTACCAAGCCAACAAGGTGTAAAATAACCCATCAAGTGAAAACTGAAACACTTTGGACCACACTGTGAATAACCATTTCTACAGTCCAAAAAGGAATTTAGAGTCAGTAAAATAAAACACAGTATAAGAAAAACTCAAAAACAAGCAGTTATTTTCTCTCTGTTTCTTCCTGATTTTGTCTCCCTCCACCTGTCCCTTTTTGAGTAAGGATGTGTCTCAGATTAAATGGCAGATAATCACTGACTTCTCCCGATCCCAAAAAGTTCATCTAACTGGACTCTATGGAGTGTCACCTCGCACCACATTTGTCTTGGAGCTCTGCATTGTGGAAAAAGGTTGTAAATTGGCTTTCCCAGGTCGAACTGTCCCCTTCATAGATCACCGAGATGTCCTCCAGATAGCCGGCCCACATCCAGTGCCAAGGCAGCGCGCTCAAATAACTCTCCCTGATAGCTCTCTTTCTCTCCCCGCACTATCAGGAGCCAGGTGGGCCAATATCAGATCAGTCATGGATTATATGAGGACAAAAGAATATATCCCCCACGTTTGAATGTGTTAGCTTTAATGGTAAGGGTGGGGATTAACAGATAATAAACATGTATTATATTAACATTTAATTTGAAAATGATGGTGGAATGATTTTCTCCTGTTCCTTTTTAATCACTCTTTTTTTTACATATTTCTTTCAGGAATTTGAAGATATTAACTGGCATTTGTCACTATTTATTGCACAATACAGACTTTGGATGTTATTAAAATCCTTGATAGAGAGTGGCACCAGTTGTTTCTCTTTTGCTCTTTAACAAAACAATAGTTTGAGCTGTGTGAAAAAGGAGAAAAAAACAAACCTTGAGATAGTTTGTAGGTGGAGGAGGACTATGTTCTGTCTTGTCTTTCTTATCTGCCCTTGCTACTTCTGTTTCCTTTACACACACACACACGCGCGCGCGCACGCACGCACGCACGCACGCACGCACGCACACACACACACACGCACGCACGCACGCACGCACACACACACACACACCACACACACAACACACCCACACACACACACTCCTTTCCAGCCCATCATTATCTTCCCAGACCTACTACTTGCAGGTGTTGACTCTTGTGTGTGTGTGTGTGTGTGTGTGTGTGTGTGTGTGTGTGTGTGTGTGTGTGTGTGTGTGTGTGTGTGTGTGTGTGTGTGTGTGTGTGTGTGTGTGTGTGTGTGTGTGTGTGTGTGTGTGTGTGTGTGTGTGTGTGTGTGTGCCTGTCCTGTGCAGCCATGAGGGACGGATGTACTGTAGCAGCTCTCGGCTAACTGATAACAAGCACGATGGACAGAAGGACAAACATGAGGACTCGAGAACAAAGAACAGAGGGAAGGAAAGGAAACGGCGAAGGAAGAAAAAGGAAAGGGAAAAGATGACTTTAGGAACAACTGACATCACGTTGATCCTCTTTTTCCTTTCTGCTTTGTAAAAGTCTAACAGTGTGATAGGACAGAAGTCTGACCCATGTCTATTCCGCTTGTCTGATTCCTCTCTCCCACTGTTTAGCTCTCTCTCTGTCCAATTTTCTCTCAGCGTCTCTGATGGCTTTTTCTCTCTCTCTTTCACTCTCTCCTCTCGGTCTCCCTCTGAAGGACAATTGGTCTCATTCAATATGAGGAACTGGAGGCAAATCAAACTTTGCTGCATAAGTGGGTACGGAGGGGAAGGGAAGGGGGGGGGGGGTGTGGGATGCAGAGGGAATTGAAATCGACTGGCACTCAATGTCAGAATGCCAATCCGCATCAGTGTCATACGGTATAGGAAATTAAAGCTGCTTTAATAAGGGCACAACTCTACCGGAGCTATCGGGATGAATAGACTCACATTGGCTCAGATTTTAACACACCCCAGAATGCACCTGGACGCATGATGGCGTACAGGAAGTAACAAGCAAACAAACGCAGCACTGCATGCTCCACAAGCTCAGATTAAAGAGCAACACAACTTCAGATGCGTGGCCTTTAGATGAAACGCCATGTGAACTGTGACAGTGTTTGCTGACAGGGGGGTGGGCTGGATGTAATTGACCAGTTAGAGCCACTGGGAGAGGTTAATTGAGGCGTTCCCTCTTGTGAAGGTGGGGGAGTTTCAATTAATGCTGTGAAGGTTGCCGTCAGAGACAAAGCCACAGGAACACTGAGTCCATTAAAAGGTGTAATTAACACCGGCATTCAGTCGCCACACATGGCTTCTTATAGAACTCATTACGCAGAATACCTACACAGGCAAGGTGAAACAAGGCTATACATGTAGTCTATAAACAGGATTTTGTTGGCCTGTTAAAAGCATGTTATGCAAACATATGTCAACCCTAATCCTAGATACAAGGTCAGAGTAATAAACAATACTGGACAACGTTTGTCTATGATCAAATCCAAATATGACTTTAATCAAACTAAAATGTGGAAATAATGAATAAACTGTACATTTCAGATGTAAGATAAACATGTTTTTCCATATATTCCTTGAAAGAAAAGAAGCATTTTTGTTTTGCACTGAAACTCATGTATCGTTTTGGAATTAATAAGCTATATTTCCAAACAATATCTAGTCATAGTCTACACTATATATTTGTTTATTCTTAGAAGCGAAACACATCTATGCACAAATGAAGTTATTCTGCTTTTTCAAGGATTTTTAAAAAGTTTTTTTACAACTGTGTCGTACAATCCATTTGTCCTGAAACCTGAAATAAAAAACGTTGAAAAATAAATTGGTAGACAGAGGTCAATACCACAGATCTGTTTTCTATGCGAGCTCCCAGGCACTGCTTCTTCAGTAGTGCACAACAAAGCTGCAACAGGTAATGGTGTAAGTAAAGATTCTCCCTTAAGCCAAATATAAAGAAGCCAAAGGTTACCTTTCCATGAAGACACATATAACCACATTTCATGCACTAAGTGAGTTTTCCCTATAAAGAGTTATGTATTTACTGTTCCCCTTTTATTGGCTAGAGTTTGGTGGGTTGGGAAATATGGTTTGAGAGGCAAGGGCGGTCACTTGATTTTCTCCTGGATGACACTGCAGGGCTGTTTGTTGGTGATGGCCAGAGTGCCTGATCATGTCTGTCCAGAGCAAAATGGCTCCCCGAAGGTAAGAACACTTACAGGGGCCGGGACGATTATGCTTCATTTTATAGCACAGCTCCACGGTGTTGCTGCCTGGCCCCCGACCAGATTTACTCAGCCTGGGGGAAGGAAATAAACTTGAGTGTATATGACGGCTGAAGGAACTAATGAAATGGCTCTCCCTTGAGAGACACAAATCCACATACTGTAGATATTCCCAAGTGCTATAGTCTGAATCAAAGGCTGCTGTCTGGCAGGCATGGCTCAGAACACTGACAGCCTGACTAAAGATGTTCACAAGCCATACTGTAGCTGCTGGAAATTCTTAATACATCTGAGAGAAAAGCTGAAGGGGAGCAGCAGAAGTTCTCAACACGGAGACGAGGGAAAGATTTCATTTTGTGTGAAATGTGTTTTTTGAATCACAGTTAAACACATATTAAATCTGACTTTATGCTAAACAGTGTGGTTTTTGCAATCTCATGGCTGCCAATGAACGTGGTGAGGGGAATTGACAATCCAGTAAAGTGGGAATATCAATGTCCTTTTTGTCAATCTCAAGGGAACAAGTAATCTGCGTGTATTTGTTCATGTGTATACATAGTGAGTATTAGCCTCTGCTTTATCCAAACGTAAAGACTACAATACACTAATATATCTTTCCTGTAACCCAGTAATAACACTCAATGTAATAGCTATTGGCTTTTAAATACCTGGTGGTGGAAATAAATCTGTATAGTGACTCTAACTGCAGCCTGGGAAATAAATGATTATACATTATGTTTAAAGAATACTTTAAAGAGATACTGAGTGCATCACTTTACTTTTTTTCTTAAGGTCAAAAAAGCCATGATCAGAAAACAGAATATAGAGAAACAGAGGGTGTAGGGATCATCATGTACATGAACCATGTGACATCACAGCCAATTACTTTCTTATGTACAGCTACTTCACCACTGCTGGAGATCCTCCATTTGTTTCCTTTGTTGAAATCTCTCAGCATTAACTGGCCAAGGACAAAATATACATGAGGCTTCACATTTTCAATAAATTCATGAATTCATTCGGATGACCGGCAAAGTCTTCACCTGGTTTACCAGCCTTCAGACACTGAATACTTCAAAGAAATGGAATAACCTCCAGACTAAATGCAATTTGCGGTAAAAAACAACAACACATTCTTCAGTTGCATCTGATGGAAAGAAGAGGAGGTGGCGGCATGGTTAAAGTGGGAAAAAGCCACAAATCAAAAGGAGGAAAAAGTTGAAGGAGGGTGAAAGCATGAACAAGCCGGGTCGTTGAACTGCTCTCCTTTCCAAATCCCTCTTTTCAGATGACAGTCTGGGTATATTTGAACACATTAGGCGTTTGAGTTGCGGAGAAAGGTGGTCGTTTTGAGAATGTATTTGGAGTAATTTTCTCGCAGAGCCAAATAAATGTGTGAAATTATTGAAAAAGTGGGTGGCGGGGTGAGGTCACTGGAGAACGGAATGATGGTCGATAAGCTTTTTGACAAGATCACAGACTGGAAAGGAGAAAAGGCACAGACAAAGTGGTTAAATCATAGGAATTTAGAGCTAAAAGGATGAAATCTGACATATCTGAAAATGTCATTGGTGACATGAAAGAGGGGCATAGAATCTAAGGACACAGGCTGTAAGAAAAGTCTGACAAGCCATGCTTTGGAAGTATTACTCCAAGAAAAATACAGATATTAAAGAACCATATTTTGTATATGTCTCCTGCTGCAGATTTACAGCACTTTAGTAAGAAATGTGTTTAATTCACAAAGTGCCCATCATCCTGCAACAGGGTAACATGCTTAACCAGGACAGGGCGTGGCACACTGAGCTGAATATTCCCAGAATTCCATTGATTTTCTAACTGTAATGTGCCATGTGGTAGCACAGGGTACAGTAACATGAGACAGGGACACGCTCCGCCCCAGCTCCATCCTATCAGTGATGACGACAATGCTGCAGTTATCAAATACTGGCCTGGGGTGAACAGGGGGATAAAAATAGATCTCCATATTGATAGGCAAAGCTAATGACTGTGTCAATGTGTCCTTTTCAACTGTAATGGAACATTTGACAGCATGGTAACCTGGAAATGTTTGAATCTGTGCTTTAAAGACACAGTTATAAAAAGAGACTCCAATTCTGCTGTCATAATAATAGGTCCATAGTAATCTGATAGAGGAGATAGGGTAAAGTGATACTGTTACAGATGCACATATTACTGAATATAGATATAATATCTGTCACAGGCTAAGTATATACAAAAGGGATTTACAGTAATGGTCTCAGAGTGGAAGGAAGAAGGTTTAAAAATAGCAACATTTAAATAAAACACAACTGGTGACGTGAGAGATATTTGTCTAACCATTGTAGAGGATTTACCATGTGTTATATAGACAAATAAAGCCACACAAACAGCCTTATGACGTGTACATGGAGATTAATACTTTGCTCAAATGGGCTTGAAATCTTCCGAGATTCTCTCTAAATTATATTTTACAAGGGATAAAAGATTTACCGCCGTCTTTCCACATGAAGGAAAAATGTTTGGGCTTCTCAATTACCCTGCCATGTGTACCCGGTTCTGAATGCGGAGGCTTCATCTAATATTTGAAGTTGTTACAAATGAATTTCATATACTTTAGAGCCCTGGCTGCTGCCCATTCCGGATGGCAGTGGAACTGATTGGAAATTTTCATTATCTTTATCACTGGCCAGGCATAGGCTTGCGACACAGCGGAGGCTTTCAGAAAGATGACATTACTGGTGACAGAGAAAAATAAGTTGAAAATGAGAAAGACCACCTTGTGGGAGATAATAACAGATACATAGTAAGAGCAATTAGATTAAAAAAGCACGATAAAATAGGCAAAACTAGACGCAGATGAGATGCAGATTTAAGTATTTTTGTCTATTGCCTGTAAATATACAAATTTAAACTGAATATTTGATGCTGCAAGGCAGCTCATATATAACAAAAGGGAGTTGAGTGATGGACAAATGATGCATAAGGAGATACTTCTAGATTTATTTCTGGCTTGGTAAAGTATATAAGAATTCTGATTTATTTGGAACAACAGGACAAATGTTGAAATACATGGGAGAAGTAGTTCAAATGTTCCATGGTGATAGTAGCATGGAAACATTACCTATGGTCTACAACCTATAGCGCCAATTTAGACTACATTTGCCTAAATGAGGCTTCATTAAAAGTATGTTGATTTATGTTTTAGCATTTCCTTTATGCTATTTATTCATTAACTATCACTATCACTTTGATACTGAATATGTATCAAATTGAAGTGAATTTCTCAGACAAAATCTGACAATTTAGAAGGCAACTAAGGCTTTTTTTCTTATAATTTCTAAACATATTTGGGGAAAATTATATCAGTTGACATCCGAGTAACGATATCCTTGTAAAATGTTAATTTTAGAGAAGTAGACATTTTGACCAGTCCATTTCACCTCTCACTGTATCTTCTTTCTTCTCTTGCTCCTCCTTTAATTTGACCAAAAGCCTTTGATCTACAGCAAACTGTTACCTAAAAAGTGAGTGACTATAAAGATGATATATTTAAAGTGACTAAAACGTAAAATCCCCTTTTTGTGTGAATAAGCGCCTATGGAAAATAAACTGTATATAACAAATATTTTTCTGATGAAACCAACCTGCAATCCTTCGTGGGAGGGAAGCTAAAGATACCTGGAGAGGAAGGCCATGACACTAATCACTATACCTCATTCACACCAACGGTGTTTCAGGGCTGGTTCGGAGCAGGAGCTTGAAAAGCACCGGGTTTTCCTGTTCACACCGCAGCGGAGCAGCCTCTTAGCTCCGGAATCCGGTTCGTTTCAAGCACCAAAAAATTGTCCGGCTAGAGCAAAAGCACCACATACGTCACGCTTACGTCGAGGCGGGGGCAGGGGCAGATCAACTCCTGAACAACAACAAAAAGCCCGCGTTTTATCCAGTTTGTACACAAGGATGGAGAAACTTATGACTGTATATAATATGTTGACTACCCAGTTAAACTGGTGATTGTGTTCATTTACCCCCCTTTGACTCTGTTATCTCTCCCAATGTATACAATTTGTCGGGTTTTTACTGTTTTCTCTGTCCGGATCAAGAGAAGTCCGTGGGTAATTTACCAGATGGAAGAGTCTCTGGTTTCGTTTCCATACGTAATTGACAAAATAAATGAAAATACTAAAATTTCATAAAATTTTCATAAGAAGTTCAAGTATATCATTAAAGTGTATGGATGTTATCCGGATACTCAAATCTTTATGACATTATACGCTCCCTTTCATTTTGTTTAGTTAGGTAATACATTTACTAACGTTTAATTAGACTCTTATACAATGTTTACTCACTAAGTATGCTTGAGACCGTCGCATAGAATAGACTTCTCACACACCTATGCAATCAGGACGACTTTTGTACTTAGGCGCACAACTAGGTAGTGTGCAATCTCCGTCCTTCGCAAGTTTGGCGCGGACGTGTAGAATGTAAAAAACAGAGAACCTAATATTGAAGGTGTTTGTCGAGAGTACTTTACATGTCGTACATTTTTATTTTCTACTTCGTACCTCCGCGTGAAGTGACAATAAGGATTGTCATGTAACTATAGTAAGCGTACTTAAATGGTCTGCTTTCATTTTAGTAGTCCACAAGACCGTCCGGACCTGGCAGAAAATGGAGTACGTCCGTGGTTGCCACAAAGTCCCGCCAAGCCTCGCACCTCGAATCTTTTCGTGGCCGAAAGGGACAATGTGGTGTCGCCTCGTCGGAGATCGAGGCCTAGGCCAAGCAAAGTTCGTGGTTTTTTAACAGCGCGATTTCGTTTGTTCGTGGCAGTATGCAGGGCGAATGCAGCTCCGCCGCGTCCGCCTAGGGGTGAGAGTGTTGTGTGTGTGTTTTGTGCGGCGAAGAAGTAGTGCAAGCGAGTGAGCATTGCTGACGAGGCTCCCGGCTGGGTTCGTTGACTCCGCTCCGTCTTGCAGGTGTTTATAGTCTGGGCTAGCACCGCGTAAATAGATTTTGTGACTTGTATACGTGTGTGTCTGAGTTAGGACGACGGTCGACGAACAAGCCGCACTCGTCGGGACGTCGGGGGCTAAGGTGGTGTGAGGTTGGTAGGACGAGGAACGACAGAGTGCGCTTGGGTCGGACGTCGGTGGTCCTAGAGTTGTGGGATGGGAGAGGGTCGTGTATTTTCTTCGCTGAATTTATATGTCTGTAATCTGTGTCCACTCCCCTCGTTCAATTTGTTTCCACCTCCCCCTACGTTAGTTTTGTGTCACTTCCCCTCCTCGTTAATTTGTGTCCCGTGGTCCACGGGTTGTTTAGTCGATGTTGTATGTACCCCTTGTCCCTTGTCACGAGTTATATGGGGTGTGTCATTGTTACTAATATAGGTGGTACTCGAGTTCATTGCCTCAGAGACTAAGAGTAGTTGGTGTGGTACCGCCTCGTGCGGGCCTATCCGTGTTGCCTCCTCCTTCTTTTTCCTACTCTGGGCAATCGAGACTCGAGTAAGCACCTATGATTAGTAACATTGCACACCCCATATGAACCCTGCTGTTGAAGGGGACAAAGGGGTACATACAACATCGACTAACACCGTGGACCCACGGGACCACAAATTAACCTAGGGGGAGTGGACAAAAATAACGAGGGGAGGGACCACAAATTAACGAGGGGGAGTGACACCCAGGTTAATCAGACATATAAAAATTGACCGACAAAGAAAATCACCGACCCTCTCACCATCCCACACTCTAGGCCCACCGGACGTCCGACCCAGCCGCACTTGTCGTTCCTCGTCCTAACTCCCAACACTCACACACACTCTAGGACCACCGACGTCCGACCCGAGTGCTCTTGTTGTCGTCCTTCGTCCTAACTCAACACACAGGTATACAAGTACAAAATTATTTACGGGTGCAGCCCAATCGGCATAAACCCTGCAAGCCGGAGACGGCAGGGAAGCGAACCACCCCTC